>NC_058406.1:78698230-78790419 GCF_002201575.2 Neomonachus schauinslandi | reverse complement strand
GCTCAGGCAAGCTACATGATCAAGTGGCTCAGATGCCTATAGCAACTATTGCACAGCTTCTTCTTGGTGTCATGGGGAGTACCCATAACTTGTTAACTGAGGAAGAAAGAACTCAGGCATGGGATATGGATGGTTCTTCACAATATGCTTCAGCAATTACCATTCCAGTCTACAGTGTCTCTGAAAGGTGAAAGTGAAATCTTCTCAGTGGGCAGAACTTGGAGCAGTACTTCTGTCTACTTTGTCTAGGTAAAGAAATGTCCATGGTGTAGATCTACAGTATTTCATGGGCAGTGACTAATGGATTGGCCAGGGAATCAGTCACTTTGAAAGAATGAGATCAGAAGACTAATGACAAGGAGATCTGGGGCAGAGATATGTGAATGGACCCCTCGGGATGAGCACAAAGTATGAGGATATTTGTGTCCCATGTGATGTTTATCAAAGGGCAACCACTGTGGAGAAAGCCTTCATTGATCAAATGGACAGGTTGACTCATTCTGTAGACATCAGTCACTCTCTTTCCCTAGCATCCCAGTGCTTGCTCAGTGGGCTTTTCTACAAAGCAAATATGGCAGCAGGGATGGAAGTTATACATGGGCTCAGCAACATAAAATTTCTCTCACCAATATTGACCTTGCTGTTATCACTGCCAAGAGCCTAACCTGCTATGAACAGAGATCAATGCTGAGCCACCAGTAGGGCCTCACTTCCTGGGAGATACCAGCTGCCTAGTGGCTAATCACATTGGATCTCTTCTCTAGTGGAAGGGCCAGCAATTTGTCTTCATAAAATACTTATTTTGGATATGAATTCCTATAATACTACCAACCACAATATTATAGACATTGTGAGAGCACAATATAACTTTTTTTTTTGAAGATTTTATTTATTTGACACAGAGAGAGAGACAGCTAGAGAGGGAACACAAGCAGGGGGAGTGGGAGAGGGAGAAGCAGCCTCCCGGCTGAGCAGGGAGCCCGATGCGGGGCTTGATCCCAGGACCCTGGGATCATGACCTGAGCCAAAGGCAGATGCTTAACGACTGAGCCACCCAGGTGCCCCCAAAATATAACTTCTAAATGAAATATTATTTCACAATAAAAGAAATGTAGCAATGGGCTCATGACTATGAAATTCATAGGTCTTTCCATGTACCAAATCACCCAGAAGTTGACTAGCTTTATAAAGTAATATAATGACCTACAAAAGACTGTTATTTGGCCAGCTGGGAGACAAAACTCTGAAAGGTTGAGGTGCTATCATACAAGATCAAAAAAATACTTTGAATCAGTGATCAGTATAAGATGTATTTGTCCCACTGCCAGAATACAAGGGTCCAGAAATCAAGGAATAACAATAGGATGGATTTCTGTCCATATTATATTTAATAATCCACTCACAGAATTTTTTATTCCCATCTCTGTAAACTTGGGCTATGCTGGTTTGGCAGTTAGTTCCCATGGAAAGAATGTTTCTACCAGGGCACACAAAATGGTTCAAATGAATTAGAAGTTGAGATTGACACTTGAATATATTAGGCACCTTATGATACTAAACCAACAAGCAAAGAAAGAGGTTCCCATAATGGCTGGGGTGATTGATCCTGATTATCACAGCAAAATTGGGTTACTGATACACAATGAGGTCAACAAGAACTATGTCAGGAGCCCAGGGAATTCTCTGTTGAGTTGCCTCTTAATATTTCTTGTTCAATAGTCACAGTTAATAAGCAACTCAACTACTGAGGAGTTAGATCCTTCCAAAATGAAGTTTTGGCCACCATACTAGGTAGAGAGCCTTGACCAGTGAAAGTACTGACCAAAAGCAAAGAATGGAGTAGAGGAAGAAGTTATAAATATCAGCTGTAGTTTCCTGACCAGTTGTAGAAATAAGTACCAAAGTACTCATGAAAATTTGTTTCATTGCTTGTTCTGTATATCTTTGTATATATTAACTATTTTTCCTTCCCTCTTCCCTCAAGTTCTTCCCTTTCCTTCCCTCAAGTTATATAAGAGATGGTGGTGGTGGTGAACTTTACAGTTTCATCTTTGGGTTTACAGAATATCCAGGGGGAATTGTGGAATTGTAATTGAACCAGAATTAACACCAGTGAGTATAATAGTAACTGATGGGACTTTAGTTCTCCCCCTTTGGGGGAAAAGGTGAAAATCTCTTCATTTGTACAAAAAATAGTTAAATCTGCATGGATGGAAGCATAATAATTGTCCAGAAATTTAAATATGGGTAGGGAGTATGTGGGAATGCTTAATAGCTAAAAGGGAAGATTGTGCTGGTTACTTGCTATAGGTACTCGGGTCTCTCACCTCTCACTTCACACACACACACACACACACACACACTCCCTCTCTCTCTCTCTCTCTCTCATCCTCCTATATTCTGTGGTTCTTCTGGGTTGGGATATTCCAACTACATTTCCCAGACTTCTTTGCCAGGTGAATTCCTGTTGGGTTTGGTCAATAGGAGGAACTGCTGGAAGATCTGAAAGCAGCACAGGTACCAGCACTGTGATAGTTGTTGGCATTTGCTGTAGTGGTACCAAGTGGCAATTCCAACAGACAAAAGATAGTACCTATCAGCAGCTTTAGCTCTGGTCCAGGCAGCACCATGTGAGCAGATCTGGGACCAATTACAACAGCAGGTACACACTCTTGGCAATTTCTGAACTCTGACAGCATCACCCTCCCCTCTTTTTCTTTTCTGTCATCCAGCCCGTTCCTTTTCCTTTTTGCTCTTCCAGCTTTCTAACCAATTCCTGTTTTAAATTCAGTATGAAATACCTAAGCTGGTTTCTAATTTCCTAATTGGGCTTTAACTCATTAACCAGTCCTTTAATTTTTATATTTTTCAGTTCTAGAATTTGTTTGTTTTGTTTTTTGTTTTGTTGTTTTTCAAATACAAATATAGCATATCACCTTTTACAGTTTCTAATACCAATTCCAAGTTTGGCTTTTGTCTACTAGAACATACTAAGCATAACTGTTCCATGATCTATGTCTAATATTTTCAGCATGTAGAGTCCCTGTGGGTCTATTTCTATTGTCTATTATTTCTGTTGTTTCTCCCTGATAGTATCTTGTCTCTTCATGAGTCCAATTATCTCTGATTATTTGCGGGATATTGAATTTTAAAATTACTCATAGATAAAATTGACACCTAGGATAATGTTATCTTCCTCCAAAGATTTGGAGGATATGGGGGCATTAGAATCATGGACTACTTTCATCCAAATTCAAAGTTTAAGACTTTCTGGACCTAACAGAATCCTCAAAGTTTAGCTATAGTACTAGGACAATTAGTTTATTTACACTTCAGTCTTACTCTTACAGTGTAGTCCTTCAGGGGTCCCAGCCCTTGGCCTCACCTCTTCTTTCTTCCAGAAGTCCTAATTATCTTTTCATAAGTACCTCAGGCTGAAAAGAAAGCATCAGAGTTTGAGGCAAAAATATCAATGGAAACAATTCTCTTCTTCTAAAGTTAATAAAATACCAAAAAGACTCTTAAAGACTTTTTGCATATAATTTTAAATTTTCTTTTATTCAGAGATGGTCAAATTAAATTTATATAAGTCTCTAACACTGCCAAGGTTAGTTTTGCATTCTGATGTGTATATTTGTGAAAGACTCAGATGTAAACATCCAAGAAAGTAATCATAACCAATACTTTTTAAACAGAATTTTAGCAAATAGAAATTTAATTAATTTGGAGAAAGTCACTACCAACATTCAGTTTTGCCTGATTCAAGTTCTTCTCTAGGGGTAGAGAGTCAAATCCGAAGACAAAAGTTTGGAGGAGAACCACAAAGCATGGTATGGAAAACACCTGAGCAGAGAAGATTCAAGGTAAAATAAAGGACTAGCAGTTCTGTTGTGATAAAATTCAGACCAGCCCCCTACTACTTCTACTGTGACAGCCTCGATGGTAATAACTTTTAATCTCCTTGCTTAGTAAATCAAATGAAGCAGTAATAATGACCAGCCCCAAATTTTGAAGCCTATTTTCAGTTTAGCATACCAGTAGCCTAGCTTCTCCTTGCCATATGCTGTTCCCATAGAACAACCTAACTACATTTACCAGTTCTCCAAGAAAAAATCATAAACACCCTGGAGTGAGGTAAAAGGAACCAAAAATCCTCTCATTGGAACCCCATAAGATGATCAATAGGTAGGTATAATTTAATTATAAGGGTGCCTGAAAGTGAGACAATCAGATTGAACCACCATGGTCCCAGAGAAGCACTGTCAAGAAACACTACCCACATGCTGCAACGTTTCCTCACTTATGTCTCCCATCAGTTATGATTTTATAATGATACCACTGTACTTCACAGATTGCAAGGAGAGGGATTTGCATGGCCTTTCCTCCATCACTTGGCCCCTTATTTTGGAAGCACAGTTGGCTTTATGAACACAAATATCCTTTCTCAAACATAAATGCTTCCTTACACTTTTGTTACAGATTGTAATACAAGCTTTCATTTTATGGCTTTTTCTCTCCTTGGGTCATAATAAATATATTTTAAGATTATCACACTTTAACAGATTTCCTAAGAAATAAAAAATAGTATCTCTATATCATTTCCTCCATCCAACAAGTCAAGTTCATTTTATGTGAACCATTTCTCCCCTTGTAAAACCAGAAGGTAAGTTTTCCCAAAAATTATTTTAAGGCACACCTGGGTGGCTCAGTTGGTTAAGTATCTGACTCTTGATTTTGGCTCAGGTCATGATCTTAGGGTTGTGAAATCAAGCCCCACGTTGGGCTCTTATGCTGAGCATGGAGCCTGCTTAAGATTCTCTCTCTCCCTCTCCATCTGCCCCCGCAAAAAATAATAAGAATTTTAATTTAAATTGACTCTCTAATCCTACAACTAACAAGTACCAGGCTATCTAGGACCCCAAAGAAAGTGATCAAAAATCACATTCTATAGAACTTCTTTGGTTTGTATTTAAACTAACAGTTTATGCACTTTCACAAAGAAATCAGTGTTATATTTTTCTTAACATTCAACTTAAAACATCAGACATAATAAGCTGAATGGGGGAAAATCGTGATCAAATGCTAAAAATGTAAACATGAAAAAAAGTAAACATGAAAACAAATCTTTAAAAAAAAAAAATTCATTTAATTACAAGAAAATTGGCCAGAAAATTGCACAGTTCCAAACAAATCCTCTATATAATCACAGGGCTCATTTACCATCATCATTTTATATTTATCTTTCAATAACATTCCATCTATTGAACCTAGCCTTTACTGGCAAAAATTAGAATACATGGGTGTTTTTACTGTTTAATAGTCCATAAACAAAATGGGCTTTTTTTTCCTGAAGTTAGAATGGTGTCTATCATTTTGCTTCAGAGAAACTTTAAAATTGTTTTCTTATGAGGATTTCAATTAGCCATTCCCCAAACCCACTGTAAAACACAAAACAAAACAAAACACCACTGCTGTCTTACTAAGAGATTCCTGTCTTTCATTTCATTTTACCAGCCCGAGCACAAATTCAGAGAAAAGCTTCTTAAGTCCTGCAGTTTCAAATTCCTTTTGTAGCTCATCCAACGATGAATACTCTTTGACTTCAAATGCCAGAAACCTGCATTATACAAGAGAAACTCATGAATATGCCTAGATTTGTCAGAGTATAATTATCGATTCAGTTACTTTTCCATCTGCAATAGTAGTAAATTATACCTTTTGTGTTCTGTCTGTACTTTTGTTTCAAACAGTACACTAATCATTTTCTCTTTGCATTTCTTTCCACTTGAGTCCACATCTACTTTGGAGGTTTTCTGAAGAATCAGGTATTCCTAAATGATAAATCAGTACATTAAATACATATCTTACTCTGAATCTCCAAGTCCTAGTTTTAAAGGAGCCAAGAACCTGCAGGCTTATTTTCCTGCCTAGAGTACTCTCTTTCTGAATCCAGCAGTAAGAGGGCTACAGTGTCTTCCTATACCAGGCAGCAGAATGTGTTGGTAGAAGGTTTAAATCTGGACTTCGAGGCCAACTAGATCTGATTCCAGGCTAAGCCCTCTGTGCCTCAGGAACCTACTCCACAAAATGGTACTCAGAACGGCACCTACCTTACGGGAAGCTGTGATGATTAAATGAGTTAATACATGCAAAGTGCTCAGAGGTCAGCAGGGCAACACATTGCTATGGCACAATTAATAGTACCAGCTAGTGGCAGTATTATGACTCTTTTGTGTCTGGAAGAACTTAACAGGCACACAGCACTGACCATTCCAAATTGGATGGCATCTATAAATATGTACCTGAAATTCTCAATCCTGATATATAATCTTAAAAAATTTAACAGAGATGTTTACATTAAATGGCACTTTAGGGAAAGCTCATAAAAAGGAAAAAACTCTTTAAATAAAAAGTATTAATTTTGCACATTAGCAAAGTTCTAGTCATACGAATAAGTACTTGTTAATTAATTGATGGATCCAACCTGAGTAACAACATTTGCAAAACAGCTGCACTTAGCCTAACATTCCTGAGCTGGCTTAAAGAAAAATCTGAGCCTTTTAGGGAAATATGAACAAGGAAATTAATTTGTATTCATTTTGTCAGCCAGGAGTTTACCCAAAATGTCAAATTTTATAGATATACTATAGATCACCTTGCAATATCTGGTTCTTTGGTCAGACCTCAAACCAAGATTTAAATTAAACTTTAATTATTTGTGGTATCTATATGCTACAACGCCAGCACTAATCTGGTGAACCAAATGCCAAATAAGTATTGTGATAAGCGCTCATCCTGAAAAAGCTAGGTAGTTATTCTACAAATCTTTCAGATTATAGGTTGTGCAAGCTAAGTCTGTTTTGAATAAATTCAATTGTAAGTATTCTTGACCCAACCCATTTGAAAGCATAAACCTATTAAGTGATTTGTAGCGCTTTCAAGATTTAAAATATTAGTAAGCAGCTTTCCTCGTCTGGTCCCACAAAAAACAGGTTAGATGAGTTGAGCATGCGAACTTGGAGAACCTGAAGAAGATGATGATTTTGAAAGCAGCCGCTGAGACAAGTCAGGTGGAAAGCAAAAGTTAGGTAGGAGGTGACAAGCTGACAGCCTAAGGAAGATACTACTTCCACTAACACTAAATCCTGGTTACGAGGGACCAGCTCCGCTTTCCAGGTGTTACAGAAGCCAAATTAAAGTGTCAGGATGTGTTTTTAACTGCCAAAAAGTTAAAACTTTTACACACTACCCACAGACACCCTGCTGTGCCTGAGGGATGAGATACAAATATGCACAAACTTTTAGTGCACATTTACAAAGTTGAGGCGCAAAGCTAATTAGAGAAACATTCACACACCACAGAGATTTTTTTTTAATGACCTATCCCTTTCATTATGTGGAATAATTTTCAAGATATAATTTACTTATTCTTCAAGCTTTGCCAAGTTTGTAGTTGTAATTAGGAAATAGAGACATTCTTTAAAAAATGGAGATCCATTAACATCTTAATGATTAATCTGTCCCATTGTCACAAAACACACTTACAGACACACCATTTTAGCAGAAAATAGCCAAATTCATATTCAACATTAAACTTTTTGGCACCTTGATATTGCTTCTGTCTCCTTGTAGTAAAATCAGTATTATTTTACCCAGGAACATCAGTCTTCCTGTCAGCTTTAAATCGGAAGCCCACTTCTCAACAGTTTTGACATATTTGGTCTTTGCTCTCATGTGATCTAAATGCACAAGAGTTAGCCACAGTCCATCATCCACAATCGTGCCTGTTGCAAAAGTATACTTTGCACTGCCACTTCCAGTGTCTGGTTGGTTGAGGACGTGCCTGAGATTCTGCTGAATCCAGAGAACCAGCTCGTGAACCATAGGTTCCGACAAAAGGTTCTCTGCTTGCTTAAGTAACTTCTCTTTCACAGTCACGGACTGGGCCCGCGTCAGGTGTTCGGAGTGAACCGAGATACCAGGTAGACACGAAGGGTAATTGAGTGGCAAATGGAACACCAATTCCAAAGGTACATCCGCACCCGTAAGTCCTTCAGCTTTTGTGAGAATTCTGAACACAGTCCCATCTGTCTCTGGAAAGCATCCAAAAATAATGATTAGCTATACATAATTCGATTTGAATGGCACACTAAGAAGTTAAAATTTTCGTTTCCGATGTCAATTTATGTTTCATGAGAAAACTGGAGTTACTTTACAAAGGAGACATATAATCCCAAGAGAGCCCTGATTTACAGATTATCTCCTTCAACCATACCCATATACTCATGGAATCCTGTATCCCAGCACCCAGGGCTTCTGTGGCATTTACATTCGCCATTGCCCCATTTTTATTCAGGTTTACCAGAACGGCTTCTCATCACACAATTTTTTTCTACCCTCACTTAGTTCTAATTCTGGAAACTCAAAATAAACTCACATGAACATTCAGAGAAAGAGTGTTGCATATCTATAAAATCAGTGATTAATTTAAAAGTTACACAGCGCGTCCAAGGAAGGTCATCGTGTTGCAAAACCAAGTCAAAGCAAACACTGGAATGCTGTGTGGCTGCAGGGCCCGAGAAACTGATGACTGTGCATGAGACAGTAACTGCCTGGCCCCGCTCTTTTCTGACTTCAAATGTATTAGTATCAGTGTAACATGAAGGTAGCAGGATGAACTAAAATGGGACGGACATCAATTCAGCCCTCTCTGGCTCCACGAGGAGGAGGAGGGAAGCACACACAGGCTAGGAGATGAAACACTGCTCCCTTTCAGATTTGCTCGACTTCACCCCTCTGATGTGTTCCACACCGCTTCACCCCACTTTTCAAAAAGTTGATAAAACGTCAGGCTGATTCATTCTGCAGGGGGCAGAAGCACACAGATCAGAAGAGCAGAGTAGAACAGAACTGGGTGCAGACGAATCTCTTTGAAGCTAACTTGCCTCTCTCTACCCCGACTTCTTTCACCACATGCCCTTGTTCCATCCTCCTTCACGAGAGAGGCAGGCAAACCTTCCTCATTTTCATACCTGGATTGCTGCTCAATAGCCTCAACAACTGGAACCTGACTGTGTCCCCCTTGAAAGAACCAAACAGAACATTAATATGGCTGTCTAGCCATCTGATTCCATTTATATAAAAGCTCTTGTTACAGATGTTGATTCACACGGGACCAAACACATGCTACAAAAAGGTTTTTGTTGTTGTTGTTTTAATAGACTCTTTGGTATCAGATGCAAAGTACTACTATTTTAAGACACCACCCTGAAACACAGATAGCAACCACTATGAAGACATTAAAATGATACAACTAAAATGTGTTTACATGAGTAAAATGGGTACTGTATAAAGAAAAATTTTCCAGACCTAACTTAGTACATTCCTCTACAACCCATCATGTTTCTCAAAACCTTCTTTCTTCCACCCAGTTCCTTATTTTTTTAATATTTTATTATTAAATAGGGTCCCTATATGTCAGTTAGATCAGTACACTTCACTATGTGAAATGGGCACCATAAATACCTACAGACAACATATGACCAATAGACTGAATAAACTCTCCAGAAATCCTTTAGGGAGCCCACTTTCTCCTTCATAGGGGAGGCATAACTTCTGAAGAACTTCATATATTCATATTATTCATCATTCAACGAACATCACATCTCTAAAATCTGTCTTATGGTTCCCATGGTACTTTGAACTTATTTCGTGGTACTTTCATACCAGAACTATTATGGTTGAACCTAATGAACTATTTTCTTCACCACTGGAATATCTCAGAGGTTTCTTTTTAGACAACAACCAAGAAATAATTTTACAAGTTATAAGAAACTTTTAAATTTTACAGTTAAACAGTCTGAGCACTAGCTTGTAACCATGGGGCTCACAGGTACAGAAGTCCTTGCTACCTGTGATAGGCTAAAAAATGGCCCCAAAATGTGTATGTGCTAATCCCCAGAACATGGCAAAAGTGCCTTTGCAGATGTGATTAGGTTAAGGATCCTGAGATGGGCCCTAAACGTAATCACAAGTGTCCTTATAAGAGCAAGGCAGAGGGAAACTGTACCACAAAAGGCAATGTAATCAGTGAAGTCAGATGCCATGCTATTGGCTTTGAAGATAGAGGACCATGAGTGAAGGGGTGCAAGAATTCAGCTCTAGAAGCTGGAAAAGGCAAAGAAGTGGATTCTGCCCCTAGAGCCTCCAGAGGGACCACAGGCTTTCAGCCTGGTGAAGCTGATTTCAGACTTCTGACCTCCAGCACTACAAGAGAAAGAATGTGTGTTATTTTCAGCCACCACATTTTTGGAAATTTGTTATAGTAGCCACAGGAAACTAATATAGTACTTGTGTCCACAAGGCAAGCTTTTCCCTTCAAGCAAGAATCCCTTTCTGATCAAAACTCTGAAACCCACAGTGTTCTCCAATCTCTGCCATATAAGTACCCACCTATTCCTTCCCCAGTGCAGGTAACCAACTGACAGAAACAGGCAGTCCAGGGAGAAAGTATGAAAATGCTATTGAGCTGGCCTTTCAAATCCTGACGAATTTATATTTTTCTCTCTTAGTGATTTTCTGGTCCTAGTCAGCAAATAGAAAACAAGGGAGAGGGACACCTGGGTGGCTCAGTTGGTTGGGCGTTCAGCTCTTGATTTCAACTCAGGTCATGATCTCAGGGGGGTGGGATCAAGCCCTGTGTTGGGCTCCATGCTGGGTGTGGAGCCTGCCTGGGACTCTCTCTCTCCCTCTCTCCACCTCACGTTCTCTCTCTCTCAAAAAAAAAAAAAAAAAAAGCAATGGGAGAAATCTTTACTTTTGCCTTAGAAAATTGTAAAATTATTAGTTATATGTTTAGAAGAAAAGTTGCTTTGATTTTTTCAAGAATTGGGAAGGATTAACATTCTTCCTAATTGGTCTTCTCAGAGACAGTGACTCCCTGCCCATTCCCCCCCCACACACAGACACACACATACTGGGGCTGCAAACTAAAATTACACAAAATGATGTTATCTCTATAGGAAAATGAAAAGCCCAACAACAACCCCACTCTGCTGATATTTAATGTGGTAATAAAATTATACATTCTTTTAAAAACTCATTTTCTCCCTAAAACTCCAGAAGTATGTATATTACCATGCTTTCACATCTGCTTTAGTTTGTACATGCAATTAAACTGGCTCTCTCTCACGTCAGAATTTTTCATATAACCACATGTACCGTCAATCTGATTTTTTCATTAAAAAAAAGAGAGATACACAAAAAAACAAAGTTGCCTCTATCTGCTTTAAGACTATTAACAGCTTAGAAAGGGTGATTAACAGAAAAATAATCTGCTCTAAATCTCATGCTAATCTTTGCCCCTCCCTGACCTCAAAAAACTCATTATTAAGTTTAACTCACAAATTCATCGTCAATAAACATCTATGCCCCAGAAAACTTATGCTTGCCCTAGAAAACTAAAATTTTCCTAAGTTCCAAGACTATTTTAATCCAAAGATCCTACCAAAAGATGTAGGCCTTGCCCCTGGTTGAAATTCACATAAAAATTCCCTAGTTGTTTTTTTTTTTTAAGTCACCCTGCCTTATAATAAGTGTATCAATTTCATAAATAAAACACTAACTAAAATAGGTTTCAGACCTTGTTCTTCCCTATAAGTACATGAAAGAAATTATACACCTAAAACATACCAAACAACAAAGTTTCAAACTAGAGAAACTGAACTGAACCCCAAATTCCACAGCAGTGTTATTTTTAAGGATTTCCCCTATTTCATAGTCACACAATAGGAACTTAATGAATGCTGTCCAATAACAGAAGACATTGGAAAATGTAAACAATTTAATAGAATGAGTTCTTCAAGATTTATTTAGAGCCCATTAAGAAGCCATATACAACTGACTTTCCTTTCACTTGCTTTTTTCTTTTTTCAATTTTTAGATATCCTCAAAGTAAGCCTTTGTTCAGAAAACCAAGAAGCAGCACCCAATCCCCTCTTGTACTTCATTGCATGGGGCTTTCTTTCCTCTTCCTCCCGGGCAGCTCGCCACAAGTATGCATCCACTCGTGCTTGTTTTTATGCTACGGCTGGATTTTTATATGTGTTTAAAATGTGGTTAGAGAAAAAAAGCAAAAGGAAAACTAAAAATAAGTGAAGGTAAAAGTGGCAATCCCATCCTTTAGAAGTCAAGTTCAAGGCTGAATTGGTTTTACAGAGGTGAGCACAGTACTGACAATCAGCAGGAAACAGCTGAGCAGATTTAGAGGGGTCAGTGGGTAACAGTGATGATTCATTTTGCAAGAGGGCCCAATCCAATCTGAACACGAGTGTTAGCAGAAGACAAAAATTCACGCTGAAGCTACTGTGCAAACATATGATATTGAGTCTTATATACCTCCCATTTTACAACTTTTTGATCCACAAGATAATTTCCAGAAATACGACTCCACATAGAATGAGCACTGACGACAGCAATATAATCTGTGACCCTTAACTATCTCATCAGGAAAATAAGGATTTATAACAATATCAATTTCATCTATCTGATAGGTGTGCACACATATGAATGCCCACACACTCCCCTTCAAAATTACTCAGAACGTAAGTTGGGTGAGACACATCTCCTTTCTCTGGGTGCTCATTATTGTTCTTTCACAAGTGTTATCCTTGCTAAGAATTCTTTTCCTCATGCAGCAACCCCATCTCTATCTTAGCGTCCATACACTCTGGTGTCTGGTAGTTACTTAACCAGCCTGAGCATCCGTTAACTTCTCTATAAAACAAAGCTAAGAGTACCCCTCACCAAGTAAGATGCATTTGAAGTATGAGGTACATGGAAGGTGACCCCATTAAACCTGGCACCTGGCCTGACTGCACTGTACAGGGAGGGGTAGAATATTTCTGATTTGGTCTACCCACAGCACTCCATAGTAGACAGCAGTGTGGGGGTTTACATCATTTGCACCCGTAAGAGATAGTTATACCTGATGCTTCTTACTATGAGCTTACTATAACCACTGTAACGAGGCCATGTGCTTAAGTCCCCTGAAATTCCCAGCACAAATTAGCCCAACCTAACTGATTCCAATTAGTCAGGCTCTTCACTCTTATGGTTGACCCTTGGGTTGGCAGCCTAACCCTTCCTGGGCAACCTCATACCAGAAGTGCAATCCCACCCACAATGTCCCACAATGTTCTCCTGATTCCAGGGGCAACAAGAAGCAGCATTATTTGCAGGGAGGCCAGAATGGAACTGATGGTGTTAAGAATGTTCTGGTATCAATCTTGTATCCTCCAACCCAGGCTGACAGTGACTGTGAGAACGACAGGCAGCAGCCCGCTGTATGTTTACTGTGGTCTATTAAAGAAGGCCTTACCTTACCCTTAATTCCCAGTTGTGAACATCAAACATCGCTATTTCAATCACTGAATTGTTCTATTCTCCAATGAACCTTTCAGCAACAAAATGTCCTAAGTTGTTACACTGAATTCTTTTATAATTCAATTACTTATTGATGCCAGAATGCTGAATTAAATTAATTAGGAGGCATGGCTTGAAAGTCATGCTCAATTTAACAGCAGATAAAGGGTTCACAGTGTTCTCGCTATTAAGAAACTGCTCTCTTTCTTTCTATGCTTACTTTTTTACGTTTTCTCTGACCCATCAGCAGTATCTTATGCACAGCTATGTACTCATGACCCGGCTCACTACCACTCCATCCTTTTTAAGGCGTGATGGGAAATCATATGTTCATTTTTCCAGGATATTTCAACTGAGCCATTATGAAAGAATTTAGAAAAACTGACGATCTCCTAAACAGCCTGCCTCAGGCAGAAGTAATTATCAGTAGAGACATGGAGACAGTGAGTAAGATGATGAAGAATTATGAATGCTATCCAATCAGAAGGGGGGGTGACAAGAAAACACTAAAAATAAATTATTTCATATGGATTGTCAACGACAGCTTCTATATAAGATGCAAGACAGGCTAGGCACTGAAAAGGAAGCAGCTCCATTACCCGAATTGGTTCACAGTGCCAGGTTCAGAACAGTGGTCACATGACCACAGGTGATGCAAGGAAGAATACATGAAAAGGCCGATCTCTGGCTTCCTGTGTGAATAAGCAACCAAATGATACCATGAAACTCATCTTAGTCCTAGATGGTTTTCTCACAACACCCAGAATATTTTTAGACTACTTTCTTAAAGGTCAACCAATTTATGGTCAGAAAGGCAATTTTAATAGTTGCTGAAACATAACAGAAGGCTAAATCCCATGCCAAAAAATTTACATAATGTATTTAAAAGCTAAGTGAAAATTGGAAGTGCAGTTCTGGTTTTTACTTAATAGAAGTCACAGACAGGGACAGAATAAGTTTTGATAACTATTATCAAAAAATAGCCAAAAGAACCTTTCTAGACTAAGTTCCCAGAGGACATGGGCGGTGTCTTTGAAACCCTGTCAGTGTTTACAGGGAATCAGTACACGTGAGTTAGATCAACGCGTCCCCAAGAGCCTCTAGTTGACAGCCACCTTTCAGCGGACTAGAAAAACGCAAAAGAAGAACTATCAACTAGGAAACCTCACTGAGAAAAGGTTCGGATAGAGCACTGGGCCAATTCAAAGATTCATTCAACAAACATTTACTAACTACCATATGCCTGGCACTGTCCTAGGTGCACGGAGTTTTGTGGTTACGTAACAGACAGGGTCCCCGCCCACCTGCAACTTGGCACACTCAATGCCCAGAGAGTTAAAACTGTGGTTGAGCGCCCTGAAGGAATAATGCACAGAGCTTACAACGGGCAAAATGCAATTTGGGGCAGTTGGGTTTAAACGGGGGGTGTCAGGACAGGCCTCTTTTCAAGGTGAGACTGGAAGTCAACACTGGCGGCCCGGGAAGCCGGGTGGAGTGCGTTCCGGGACCAGGGCTGCGGGCGCGCAGGGCCCGGCGCCTGGCCCGTGGCAGCGGGGCGGGCGCGGGCCGGAGGGGCGCGGAAGGCGGGGGCCGTCCGGCGAGCCGCACCGGCCTGGGCGCTGCGGTCTCCGTCCCCTGCGGTCTCCGTCCCCTGCGGAGCGCCGCCACACTGTTCACGTTGGAGGGGGTCGCCTCACTCTCCCGCCTGCTCCCACACATCTCCAGTCCCGGTGCGTGTCGTTCCATCCTCAACTAGCCGGGTCCGCGAGGGTGGGCCCCGGGGCAGGGAGCGCAGTGCCGGTGGTGGGAAGGAAGGACGCCCGGCCCCTCCCTCGCGGGGGTAGTCACCTGAGCGACTCAGCACTTCCCACTCGTCGGGCCCGCAGAAAATCGCTGCCAGGGCCGAGAGCTCCTCCCGGGCGGGCTCCGCCATGGCCGCCCCGCTGCCGCCGCCGCACCTCCCCTTCCGCCGCCGCCGCCGCCGCCACCGCCACCGCCCCTACCGGCCCGGAGCGGCGCGGCCGGGCGGCCACTGGGGGGCGCCCCGCGTCTCCCTCGCGCGCCGCCCCGGGCGGGGACGGGGGCCTAGGAGTCCGCCCAGAAGCTCCTGCTTGCAGACTCGGGACGCCCGAAATCCCCTAACTTTAGCCCAGGCTTTGAACACTCACCATTCCCGCCCAGACTTGGCCCTGGACTGCCGGGGTGGACAGACTGGGCGAAAGGAACTTGACGTTTAGGAAGACAAAAACAAGCAGGAAAGTGACCAGTGAGGAGGTGTGCCCTGGTCCGGCTCAGAACTGAACTAGGTGTTGGGGACCTTGCAGTTAGCAGGAGATACTCTGTCCCGATGAAGCTGTTAGTGACTCTGGCAGTGTGAGACACCCGGAAAAGGCCCAGGGCAGTAACAAGCCCAGATGCTGAGCTGTGACTGGCGCTGGGACTCTGGACCAGGGCCGGATTCCTGAGACCTCTTTCTCTTAACCCGGCAAAAGCCTAGGACCTGCAGGTCCTGCCATTCTAAGGATGTTACTGGGGTGGCTCTGGACCTTGTGGGGAGCTATGCGCCAGGCTACTGGAAGCAACGTCTTAACCTTCCCCATTTGTCTCCTGTCTTCACAGGGGGCAGCCCAGACTCCCTGGCCTTGGGGGGGGTACATCAAGTGTGTAAACGTAGCAAACTCTAGCTTTTCAATATTACTCATTTTGTGATATTCGATGCAATACAAAACAGTGTGGCTCTTAAAGCCTAATAATGGAATGATCGTCCTTGAATCCAGCACTTCAATTGAAGAATTTGAGCAATACCAATCGGGTAACAGAATTATCAATCCATTCTGTTCCAGCTTTGATTTAGTGAACAAGAGTACAGTGATCCTCTGTGATAGTTCTATCAGTCAGCGTGTTTAGCTTGTCCTTTTGTTTTTCTAAGTAACAATTTAAAATTTTGCAGCCCCAAGAAGTGGCTGGTCTAGCTCACTGAGGTTCCACAATTTTTTCTTTGTATCAGAAATAAGTTTGTAAGATAAATCAGAGAACTTAGATGGCTACACAGTGACTCCTGTCATTGACCTACAGAAGTCACAACAAACGGGGCTGATTTTAAGATTCTGAATCCATGTTACCATGCTCAACATCATTCCCACTGTTGCTAAAAAGAGATTTTAAAAAGAAAAAGATGCTGGCTTCCAAAAAAAGAAAGGAAATCTAACCAGATAGACTGCAGGAGAAATGCTTTTCGCAGGATGCCATGGGATTTCAGTGACCCCAAGTAATTAAGAGCACTGCTGTGCACATAATTGGGAAAGACAAAGGTTTATTTAAACTCATAATTATCTCTAATGTGGCCAATTTGTTTAATAATAATTTTTAAAATTTCTTTGAGTTATTTCCAAAAGAGCAGTTCAGTAGGTTCATAATTAGCTTCTAAGGAGTTTGGTGAACAAAAGAATAAATTTTTAATTTAAAATATCACTTAAGTTATTTGATTTTAGTTTGAAGTCCAATGTCAGTATTAAAATACAAATATTGGTTATTTGACTTACTTATTTAAGATAGTCTACAAAAAATCAAATAGTTCATATCTTATTTTTAATTTCCCAAATTCAACATAACTGATATGAGTGAAATAATATGAACAGCAAGACTCCAGTTGTCAGAAATATTAGGAGGCAATCACAAAGCTTGCTGTCAGCTAGGGTTTCATGAAATTGATGTAAGAGTCCATCGATCTATTTAAAATTTTCTTGTCAATAGGTTTCTTCTTTGCTCTTCCTTTCTCCGTTGATTTCTTAACCTGCTTTTCATCCTCCATTTAGCATGTTTAAATAAAAAAGGAGTCAATGTGAATGTCTTTTAAATTGACACTATCCTAAGGCCCTGAAATCCCTCGAATGAGTTTCTACTCTCTGACATTTGGAAGAAATCATCACAGAGAAAGCATAATGTCAGCTTGATATTTCTCGCACTATGAAAATATCAGCTACGTGTCAAATATCTAAACCCTACCTTAATGTAAGAAATTTTCTTGTATTCACAGGCTACTGAAAAGTCTAAATATTTCAATGTGGAATGAACGTCTAGACATGTAGATGAATGTCTAGTTAGAGCACGGTCTCTCTGCCTCTCCCTCTCCAATTCTTCCTCAAACAGTGTGTGATTTGCTAGAATATTATTTATACATGCAACTTTTCTAAACAGTTGTTTTACCAAGACCATAAGGAGGAGAAGTTTTAAATCTCTGACCTCCAGTTAAAACCACTAGCTCAGGAAACAGTTCTTTTAGCTTTTCTGAGAAAATACTTCTACTCACTTTATCACTGGGTAGTATGTAGACCTAAATACTCACACTGTATCTGAAAATGTAAGTCAAACCCCACTTGGGCATAGAAGTAAGAATACACAATTTTAAGAGTATTAGCAGAGGTTGGTTAAATGTTAGTATCATGTCTAAAAAGCTAAGAATACTGAAGTAGTGGGACATGATAAGGAAAATGATCATGTTAAGACTATAAGAAAAGTAAAAATACTTTTTAAGAACTACTAAGAGTATTGTATACCTGAAACTAATATAACACTGTATGTTAACTAACTGGAATTAAAAAAAGAGAGAGAAAACCACTAAGTAAAGAACAAAAGAGGCACTGAATGCCAACTTGTGAAATGAACCTGAACTTCAATAAGCTGTGCTACTGGTTCTCCTAAAGAGTTTCTTATTTACTCATTTCATAAAATGTTCTTGGACACACATTGATTGTTGATTGGCCTGACCCTACAAGCTGAGTGTTTTGAGATACAGAAATGAAAGCAACAAGCCCTTGCTCTCAAAGACTTTAGATTTAGGTTAGACAAGTAAACACAACGAGCAACAATTACAAGTTCTTTCACCACATTTTCTCACTGGTGTGAAGGTCAATGTAATAGCTGAAAGCAATGGGTGGAGTGGAGTAACAGTCACTTCCCACAACTTCCCAGAGAAGAAATATGTTTGTAATGTATAGGAACATAGTCTGTTCCCAAAGGTACGTAAAGACCGGTGAGTTGGTCATAGTTCTTTTTGTTCTATTAAAGTGTGAAAAGTCACAAACTGATTTTTCACGGTATTTTTCAAGATAACAAAATAAAAACAAATAAAATATGAGAATTTGACAGTGACTCTGCAATCATACCATTTGGCGGCAAGATCTGCCTCCACCATGTCCAAATGGTTTGTACTCACTCCAAAAGATCGGTGACATTCTGCCTATGAGAAACATGCTTGATTCTTATGCATGAGTGATATCAAAACAGTTCCAGCTTGTTTTGTGGGAAAACATCTACATGGCCCAGGTCCAATGACATAAAAGTTCAATGCCTTATCAATATTATAAAAACAAGTCTTCGGTATCAGTAGGGTTTTAGAGTTTGTATAATTAAAATAACATCCAACACTTAATTTGGGTTATTACTGTCACTGGATTGCTTTCATTAATTATATTTTGTCACAGTATACTACTAATATAGCCAATTTTTATTATGGGGACAGGGGGAGGGTAGTTTGGGAACTATGTGACTTTTTAAAAATACTTCCTTTCAAACTCATAAAGGAACTATAAATGAGGAAACCCTGCCATTTTGGCAAAATAGATTCTCAGTGGTTGAAAATAGAAAGAGGTAGGTATATCAAAGAACCACATCTATGACTGGGAAAATTAGACCTGGATTTCCTTTTTTAAAAAAGGGGGGGGGGGGCCTGTAGGCAAAAGATGTATTAGATACAGAAAGAGGGAGGAAGAAGGGAATGAGGGAGAAAAAAAAGGAATGGGGGAGGGCACAGAGCAGGGAAATAGGAAGGTGAACACTTAAGAAGATAATATGAAAAGGATGAGTTTTATGAAGTGAAGAAAAACATGAGTTAATAATTTGGCTTTATTTCTAGAAGAAAAATGTAGCTTCATCTGCTTTTGAAGCAATAGAAAGACCTGAAACTTTATTCAGTAATAACATGAGATCTGAGATTTGCTTCAAAATAATGTAGAAAGGGTCGAGAGGCTGGAGTATGGATGTGGCTGAGTTGACCATAGATTAAAAACTGGTGCGGCAGAGTTGTGAGTGCAGAAGGATTTGGTATTTTATTCTGCCTATTTTTGTGTATTTTACATTCTCTATAATAAGTTACTTTTAAAACATATTCAATAGAGAATAGGTCAAGATATTTGACTTTTGCATAATGCTCAATAGGGAGAAAAGAACAGAAATAAAGGGGGGAAATAGGAGGGAAAGGAAAAGAAGAAAAGAAGCGGGATTAAGTAGAGAAAACAGAGTTGGTGAGAGGTATGAAGAGACAGAAGATAACAGGTTCGAAAGTGGTATGTCCAATAAATGTATGGTTTAGGATCCATTACAGGTGAGAAAAGCACAAAACCTAAAACTTCAGCACCTTTAACGAGATACTGGGGTTTTGTCTTAGAGGTTCAAGTGGAGGGAGGCAGGCAGAGCTGGGGTGTTCTGCAACGTAGGGACCTATGGTCCTTCCCTTCCGTGGCTTTGCTCTGTACAGCATCGGGTCCCCACTGTCATGCCATAGTCCAGGGTGGTCCCTGGAGCTCCAACCACCAAGTCTACATCTGGTCAGGAGAATGGGACTCAGTCTAATCCCACTGACTGGAATTTAGTCCCATGACCACTCCCAGTTAAGGAGTTGGAAAATGGCATTTTTATTCTAGGAGGCCATGTACCCAGCTAAAAGTGGAAGAAAAAATGAAATATTATTATTATTCCTTTCTTATTATGGAGAAAGGGAAAATATTGGGAGGCAGCTGGTAGTCTCCACCACATCAAGTGGAGTTTTAGTCAAGAGATTAAGGTGTCACATACATAATTCTGCAGAGCTCACCTTTTCCCAATCCCTTGACTGCCACCACCCCTCACTGTTTGTCTCGTCCTGTTTTATTTTTCCCATAACATTTACCATTATCTGAAATCACCTTGTTTGTTTACCTATGTCTTGTGGTTGCTCCACAGAAAACAGGATCAGTCCCCCATCAGCACCACCAAAGTGATTCAGCTGTCCAAAGTGATGAGGACACACATGTACCAGAAGAGTCCAAAAGGGTTTACTGCTCACATGCTGAGGCTTTCTGGGAAGAATAGGGCAATTCAAAATGGCCTGACTGAAGTCAGGGGTGAATGGCTCTGGTGTTCATTGTGGTTAGGGGGTGGGGCCAGGGTTAGAATTCTAAACCCCAGCATCGCTGGGGTTTCTGTGGTCTGAACAAGGGAGGGAGTGCCCAGACTTTCTCACCCACTTGTCCAGAGGCGGGACAGAAGGGAAGAGGGAGGGCTGGGGCTTGAAAGCTGGCAGCAGTCAAACATCAAAAACAGAATCAGACATGTCTATTGTCTGTCTCCCCCAGAATTTGACCTCCGTGAAGCCAGGGGCCTTATCAGTCTTGTTCACCTCTGTATCCTCCACATCTAAAACAGTTCCTAGTGAATTAGGAATGCAATGCATATTTGTTGATACAAATAAACTCACTGCAAAGTTTATAAACTCTTTATACAACTCCTTATTCAGCAGAGTTATGGAGCACCTACTCTATCCTAATGACTTTATGAGATCTCAGGCATTCCATGACGATGACTGAATATGACACAGTCACCATCCTGCAGAAGCTCCCAATCCAGTTTGGGAGAGACATCAGCCTTTCCTGGGGCCAGCTGGTAAGTGTCTTGCCAGGTGAATGGAGGGCTGTCAGAGAAGGCCAAGGAATTCTGGTTTGGCCATCATGTTTGAGTTTCCCCATCATAGGGTACAAGGAGGAAAGCTGGAGAAAAAGAGGGCTGGAAAAATAAATCTCTACTTTCATTCAACAAGCATTTATTGAACGCCTTACTACGTGCCAAGTATTACACCAGGCCCCGAGGAAACTATGGCTTTTGACACAGACCTCTTGGAAGTTGTAGTGTAGTGGGAGAGACAGGTCTTAAGAGAGAACTCATTTGGTAATCAGCAGCCTGTTGAAATCATGGCAATAGATGAAATTGCCTGCCTGCATCTCAAGAATTTCGTAATGACGGTGATGTTTCCCAGCAATTGGAACAGAGAAGCACTGGTTTGCCAGTTTTTCTAACACAATCTGGATCAAGACAATAGTCCCTTTGTGGTAGGGTTTCTGTATTTCCCTGTTGTTTTCACTTTTTTGTTTCATTCTGTTTTCAGTGGAGAGAAAAATCAAGCCAAGAAAAAAAAAATTCCTTTGTGGCACTTTTATCACTTGGACGGGTCTCTGTCTCTCCCTGGGAATATAAAACTATCTTAGAATAGAAAGGTAGATCTAGAATACTTGGTCTATTGTTTCAGATAAAATCCTGCTATATTTATGTGATTCTCATTGCTCTTTGAAACCTTGATTGGCCAGTAATTTCTTCACTGATAGCTTCATTTATTTTAAAGATTTTATTTATTTATTTGAGAGAGAGAATGAGAGAGAGCACATGAGAGGGGGGAGGGTCAGAGGGAGAAGCAGACTCCCTGCGGAGCAGGGAGCCCGATGCGGGACTCGATCCCGGGACTCCAGGATCATGACCTGAGCTGAAGGCAGTTGCTTAACCAACTGAGCCACCCAGGCGCCCGCTTCATTTATTTTAAAAGGAACATTATACTTCAAGAAGAAGCAATGGCCAGGGTTCCTACTATTGGGATCATATTACCAAATACTCTGTCCCATCTCCTTCTCCTTTCTTATAAGCTACTTTCCCAGCTCTTTACCTGGTGAATTCTTACTCGTTCTTTAGATCTGAATCACACCCCTCCATCTGAGTCTGAGTTGAGGACCCTTCCTACATTTCCCCACCACTTATCATATTTACACACTTGTCAAACTGTACTGTAATTGCTTATGTGTCTACAACCCCAGTAGGGTATGACTTTCATGCAGTGAGTAATAGACATTGTGCTTGTCCTCGTTCTCTGGACAGTGATTGACTCCTTGTTGGGTGGACAACTTTTGAGCCCCCACTCTGTCTGGTTATTCTATCTTTGGTTGTACCTCCAACTTCAGCACAGTGACTGCCATATAAAAGGCACTCAATATTTGTAGAATAAATCAAGAATGAGTGAACCCACAGTTACAGTGTCAAAGTAAATAGACTGTGGTTCATTTTTTCTTATTGCCTCTACTCTGATTCTGACCAGATTTTATTAGCCCTTGAACATGTTAATACACATCAACATTAAGCAAGCAGATTATTACCCATGTCTTTACTGGAATTACATTTGGAGTAATGAAGAAAGTACAAATGGGCAAAAAGTAGTGAATTACTCCTACTAAAGTCCCATGGATTCATACAGGGGAGTGAAAGGGAGAAGTATATTGTCACCTTACAGTAACTTTGTACATTTCAGTAATAGTCTCCCACAGTTGCCACTTCACTTTGTTGTATACAAAGAAAAAATAAATTTTAAGTAATTATTTACAAAATATAAAGTTTTGAGACTGCTGGGCTAAGTCTGGAAGTCATGTGGTAGGTAAGTCTATATAGTGTTTATATCCGAAATTGAAATGGGACACCACATGCTACCTGATCCAGCCTGGCTAAAAATATATCCTATTTCCACCTGTGTGTGTGTGTGTGTGTGTGTGTGTGTGTGTGTGTGTGTGTGTGTGTGTGTGTGAGACTAGGGTATACATTTTATTTACTATTCAGGTTAATAGTAATCATTTTAAAAATAAGGAAATCACTTGAAGACAGGGTAGTTACATATAACAACATAGCCATAGTAATTAAGTTACAAAACAGATTTTTCACCCTGTAACTCATGATCACTTAAGAAGTTTCGTTTCTCCTTTTTTCTTTTCTTTCTTTTTTGTTGATACTTTAATATGTTGTTGACCCATGATTTAAGTTAAAAGACCACATTATGTTGAAGGGGGCCCAGGGAACTTTTTTGTTATGCTAGAACTATTCTATTTCTTGATTGGGGTGGTGGTTACATGAGTTTATGCCATTTAACTGTACTGTTTTAGACCTATGCATTTTATTTTACATAGCGTATATCTCAATTAAAAAAAAAAAGAGTACTGGGAGGAAAATACATGTTAGTAAGTTCATCATACTTTTATAAGATTCCTTTTTTTCTGATTTTGAGCTGAATGTGCCCTCAACTTAAAATTGAAGGAAGTTGTTCTTTTAAAACTCTTAAGCCTTGCTGCTGCTTGATTTTTATGTTATAACAACAAATCTTGGCAAGAAAAGGCTGCAGGTCTCAAGTATCTTCAAATGGCACCAACTTGTCTCTGTGAGTAGGATGCTAATAGAACTGAAGAAAACCATTCCTTCACTTAGGGCAAGTTGTTTTTAGCCTAAAACTCAGCCTACCATTTCCTGTTGGTGTAAAAGAAAGAAAATGTGATTGATACAAGTACACTTCATTTTATACAGATTAAAGAGGGGTTATTCAAATACTTTCTAATGTGCTAAACAAGCTCACTATTTCAAATAATTTTATGGTGACTTGTTTTTTCTAAGTGAGGGACCTGTAATAATGTGGCTGTCTACCATTTGTACATCAACCCTTAGATGCACATATTTCCACGTTTTAACAACTCTGAAACTGGGAGTCTTTATACCATTGACAGCACCTTGCACTGGCCATTGGCCAGGCAGCAGACACTGACGTGGCTTGCACATGCATTAACTTGGATGTTCTCCTTGATCACATGATTTCTGGTGAGATCATGAAAGCAGCAGTCTCAAAACTTGCAGAATGGCAGAATGGGTATTAGCAACTTGGAAAATATCCTAGAATCTTAGCATTAGTGGAGTGACTTCTTTAAAAGAAATGCTGTTTCGGGGCGCCTGGGTGGCTCAGTTGGTTAAGCGACTGCTTTCGGCTCAGGTCATGATCCTGGAGTCCCGGGATCATGCAGGGAGTCTGCTTCTCCCTCTGACCCTCCCCCCTCTCATGCTCTCTCTCTCTATCTCATTCTCTCTCAAATAAAAAAAAAAATGCTGTTTCACTGATGCTCTTGATGGAATAAAGGATGATATATATGGAAAAACACAGACACTGATTCCTCTGAGTTGAGACATTGATTCACAGCCATCAGACACAGAATGTGAGGGAGTTTCAGGAATATTTTAACCAATTTATTGTTCTATCTTCCTTTTTACGTATGTACAACAGTGGTATTTGATAATGTACCATCTAAATAAGTCTAAAAAAGCTTTTTCAAGAAGTGTAAAAAATTCCAAGTGATAAGAGACTGAACCATAGTATAACTGGCAATATTTTGGGGCAGCATATTTCATTTTTGATGGTACCTAAAATAATGGCTTATCTTACAACTGATGGCATCTTACATGCTCTCAAAGCTGATCATCACAATTTTTGTCTGTTGGCTTTTCAGCCGGGGGGGGGGGGGGGAATGAAAGAGCAGGCAGGAAAGAATCTTAAGTGTATGATAACAATAGTACTATTTATTGAGTAGCTACTATAGGCCAGTGTTAGGCTAAGTGACTTATGTATATCATTACATGTAATTCTCCTCCAAAAGTCTGAGAGAAAGTTACTACTGAACTGACTTTTATCAGTTCAGAACCATTAAATAACATGTCCTAGGTAAGTTTGCAAAGCTGAATTTGAACTTTGTTTTGGCTGACCTCCAAAGTTCTTGACCTTTTTATAATAACTTCTTCCCCAACTCTCCCCCTGAAGAGCACTCCCAACTAGTCTCTCTCTCTCTCTCTCTCTTTTTTTTAGTTTTACTTTTTAAGTAATCTCTACACCCAATGTGGGGCTGAAACCCACAACCCCGAAATCAAGAGTCACATGCTCTACTGGCTGAGCCAGCCAGATGCCCCAGCACTCAAACTACTCTGAAGGGTTAACTTGCTTCAAGCTTATGCACTCCTTGCTTGCTGACCTAAATCCCTTGGTCTGTAGCAGAATTAACTTACTTTCCTCGAGATTTGTAGACCACTGGCCTTAAGGAGTGAAGGACCAGACTTTTCCAGAAGATAAGGCCTGACTGCATTTGAAAACAGCTGCCAAAGATGCCACCAACTCTGTTCGGGGTCATGTCAACAGACACCTAACCGTCTGGGCACCTGCTTCTCCTGCCAGCAGCCCCCTCCCTTTTCCCCTTTCAAACCCTCTGGCTTCCCCTAGACAGAGAATATGGTCTTTGAGATGTTAGTCCACTGTCTTCTCAGGTTGCCAGCTTCCTGAGTAGAGCAACCTTTTCTTTCTCACCATCACTTGTCTCTCGAGTATTGATTTTGGAGCCACAAACAGCCAAACCTGAGTTCATAACTGGTTCTCTGTTGGGTAACACCCCAACCCCGCCATCCCCAGAAGTTCAAATGAAAGCTTCAAGAAGATAAAGATAATGAGAGAGAGAGAGTCCTAGCAGCATTCAGTTCTGTGCAGGTTTTTCTGGAAGACAGCTCTATCTTGATTTGGGAGTGCAGGTCTTCCTACAATTGTGTGAGCTATCCCAGAATCCTAACACCAAACCACCCTCTTTCTTGGCCTTAGCCAGTTCCCTTTGGGACTGCATCACTTGCCACAGAGAGCATACTACTATAACACTTCACGGTCCTAATACACGTACACATTTTACTAGTGATAGGAAGATATGACTTCGTGCACACCTTTATTTTTATTTTTTAATTTTATTATGTTATGTTAGTCACCATACAATACATCATTGGTTTTTGATGTGGTGATCCACGATCCATTGTTTTCATATAACACCCAGTGCTCCATGCAGTACGTGCCCTCCTTAATACCCATCACCGGGCTAACCAATCCCCCCTCCTCCCTTCCCTCTAAAACCCTGTTTGTTTCTCAGAACCCATAGTCTCTCATGGTTCATCTCTCCCTTCAATTTCTACCGCCCCCCATTTTTCCCTTCCTTCTCCTAATGTCCTCCATGCTATTCCTTATGTTCCACAAATAAGTGAAACCATATGATAATTGACTTTCTCTGCTTGACTTATTTCACTTAGCATAATCTCCTCCAGTCCCATCCATGTTGATATAAAAGTTGGGTATTCATCTTTTCTGATGGCTGAGTAATATTCCATTGTATATATGGACCACATCTTCTTTATCCATTCGTCTGTTGAAGGGCATCTCGGCTCTTTCCACAGGTTGGCTATTGCGGACATTGCTGCTATGAACATTGGGGTGCATATGGCCCTTCTTTTCACTACCTCTGTGTCTTTGGGGTCAATACCCAGGAGTGCAATTGCTGGGTCATAGGGTAGCTCTATTTTTAATTTTTTGAGGCACCTCCACACTGTTTTCCAAAGTGGCTGTGCCAACTTGCATTCCCACCAACAGTGTAAGAGGGTTCCCCTTTCTCCACAACCTCTCCAACATTTGTTGTTTCACTCCCTGTCCATTTTTGCCATTCTAACTGGTGTAAGGTGGTATCTCAATGTGGTTTTGATTTGAATTTCCCTGATGGCTAATGATGATGAACATTTTTTCATGTGTCTGTTAGCCATTTGTATGTCTTCTTCAGAGAAGTGTCTTTTCATATCTTCTGCCCACTTTTTGACTTGATTATTTGTTTTTTGGGTGTTGAGTTTGAGAAGTTCTTTATAGATCTTGGATACCAGCCCTTTATCTGTAGTGTCATTTGCAAATATCTTCTCCCATTCTGTGGGTTGCCTCTTTGTTTTGTTGACGGTTTCCTTTGCTGTGCAGAAGCTTTTTATCTTGATGAAGTCCCAAAAGTTCATTTTTGCTTTTGTTTCACTAGCTTTTGGAGATGTATCTTGAAAGAAGTTGCTGTGGGCGATGTCAAAGAGGTTACTGCCTATGTTCTCTTCTAGGATTTTGATGGATTCCTGTCTCACATTGAGGTCTTTCATCCACTTTGAGTTTATCTTTGTGAATGGTGTTAGAGAATGGTTGAGTTTCATTCTTCTGCATGTGGCTGTCCAATTTTCCCAGCACCATTTATTGAAGAGACTGTCTTTTTTCCATTGCATGTTTTTTCCTGCTTTGTCAAAGATTATCTGACCATAGAGTTGAGGGTCCATATCTGGGTTCTCTATTCTGTTCCATTGGTCTATATGTCTGTTTTTGTGCCAGTACCATGCTGTCTTGGTGATCACTGATTTGTAATATAGCTTGAAATCGGGCAACGTGATGCCCCCAGCTTTGTTTTTCTTTTTCAACATCTCCTTGGCGATTCGGGGTCTTTTCTGATTCCATACAAATTTTAGGATTGTTTGTTCCAGCACTTTGAAAAATGTCATTGGAATTTTGATCGGGATGGCATTGAAGGTATAGATTGCTCTGGGTAGCATAGACATTTTAACAATGTTTATTCTTCCGATCCATGAGCATGGAATACTTTTCCATCTTTTTGTGTCTTCTTCAATTTCTTTCACGAGTGTTTTGTAGTTCCTAGAGTATAGATCCTTTACCTCTTTGGTTAGGTTTATTCTGAGGTATCTTATGGTTTTTGGTGCTATTGTAAATAGAATCGTTTCTCTAATTTCTCTTTCTACAGTTGCGCACACCTTTAACACACAGTCTGAGCCCAGCTGGCTTACTTCACTGAGCCGCACAAGGGCTGAAGCTGGCTGTTTCAGGGACAGCCTGCAGCCCTGGAGGCGCCTGATTCGGCTTGGGTTTAAGCTAGAGTAGTGCTCCCCGGGGCGGCGCGGGTTTGCTCTCTGCAGTTTCACTTCCCCGGGTCAACCTCGGTGGGGAAGCACATGATCCTCCTGAAGAATCAGCAGAAGGCCAAGAGTCACCTAACACTACCTCCCGCGCCTGAGTCACTCACCTCGCTTCATCTCCTGGCGGAGGCATCTGGTCGTCTCCCACCGTCACAAGAACACGAAGATATTTTGAGGGAGAGAGACCCCATTCATGTAACTTTTATTCCAGGTATCTCATTATAATCGTTCTATTTTATTAGTAGTTATGTTTAATCACTTCTTCCCTAATTGAGAAATTAAATTTTATCATAGGGATGCCCGTGTAGGGAAAACCATGGTATATAGAGGGTTCGTGCTACCCACGGTTCCCGGCGTCCGCGGGGCGGGGCTGTCTCGGAAGGCCCGCCCCCGGACAAGGGGGACCTGCTGTATGGCTTCAGCAGCAGGGGCGGGGGAGCAGTGTACAGCTCAAAGAACACAGGACCGGGGCGCCAGGGTGGCTCAGTAGGTTAAGCATCGGCCACTTGGTTTCGCCTCAGGTTGTGATCTCATGGTTGTGGGATCAACGCCGGCATTGGGCTCTGCGCTCAGCGCGGAGTCCGCTTCTGCCCCTCTCTCCCTCTCCCTCCCCGCTCACAATCTCTCTCTCTCAAATAAGTAAATGAAATCCTTACCAAAAAAAGAACCCAGGACCACAAACCTACTCGGTTTCCCTGTGAGCAGCTGTTTGCCTACAAGCTGCCTAACTCTGAGAACTCAATTTCCCCAGCTGTAAGAAGATGCAAATTACGAGATGATTTCGAAGAACTTCTCTGGTGTTAAAATTCGTGGCTCCTGCACAAATGAAAGCCATCCAGATATCGCGTGAGTCACACTATGTGTAAATAAATCCGGTGGCTTTCATGGCCAGTTCCACCCCCAGTTTCTTTGATAATATGTATTTTTTTTTTTTAGTAGAATTCAAATTCAATATTTCAAGTGATATGCTTAACAAAATTAAGAGTTTTGCTCAGTGGTAAGAATGTTTTTTAAACTATAAAATATTTATGGATGAAATAGAAGAAATAAATTGATGTTAAAAACCTTATCTCCAGGAACTATCTGAAGATCTTTTTCTTTCTTTTTTTTTTTTTTTTAACCACAAGACTTGTGATTCAGGGAGGGAAACCCGCCAAGTTCTGGAATGGTGCACTGAGTTCTCATTCTTACCCCAGCATACATCCTTGAAATGGAAGTCAGATCTTTAACATTAGGCAGTAAGAAGGAGGCTGAAGTGTCCCTGTTTTTCCTTGTGGACTACTGATTTCAAATTTTAATAACAAAATAGAATATATGATTACTTTTCTCCCCAAAATGATGACCTTTAAAAATACATATTAATAAATGATTTGAAATTATTAAAAAATTGTATATTCAATCTTAGGTAATTGAAACAATTTTACAAAGGAAAAACAACTCTTTAGCAAAAAATGTTGACTTGGAAAAACAAAACATGGAATGTGATTGGAAAAGTATGATATTATTTCTTCCAAAAGCACTAAATATCTTTTTTTCAACAGAAGTGGAATTGAGTCCATAATCTGCCTTCAATTAATAATGTATTTGAGGAGAGACTCCTGAATATTTTTTTTGTTTGTTTACTGGTGTCATGTAATCACCTGGAGCAGCTCTTTCCTAAATCAGTATTAAATATGGCTTGGAATTTTTTATAACTTTCTATGATTTCTAACTTGCTTATACTCAGGAAATTTATAAGGGAGTAGTCTTCCTCCTGTGTTCATTGCTTTGGGTAACATTTTAACAAAAGGAAATCAAGGGGGGCGCCTGGGTGGCTCAGTCGGTTGGGCGTCTGCTTTCAGCTCGGGTCATGATCTCGGGGTCCTGGGATCGAGCCCCGCATCGGGCTCCCTGCTCCGCGGGGAGCCTGCTTCTCCCTCTTCCCCTGCCCCTCCCTCTCACTTGTGCTCGCTCAGTCTCTCTTTCTCAAATAAATAAAATCTTAAAAAAAAAAAAAAAAAAAAGGAAATCAAGGGAAGGAACGAAACTGTCTTTACCGAATTCTAATTATGTCCGCTGCCTGAAATGTTCATGCCAACAGACAGGGGGCCACGGAACCACAACCATGAATATGTGGGCATGTCTGTCTACCTGTCTGTGCTTACACTGGGAAGGGCTTCCCAGCAGGACTTGCTGATTCAGGCATAGCAAGTACACCTTCTGTAAGAGCAAGGTTTGCCTTTCAAAATCCGTCAAGGTGAACCCTCGGCTCCCCACCTCCAGATCTCCAGTCATCAAGGCATCTTAATTAGTCACATGTAGCAAGGCCCAGATACAGCACTAGTTCCAACAGTACATAAATTAATTGGCTGTGAGGGCCAGGAGGAAGCTGACTGTCTGTGTGTCTCACAAGTAGCTAACAGCAGTGATGTTCAAAATACTTAGCACTGATGCAGCTTGGGCCCCAACCAATCTGATGAACATTAGGCATAAACATACTGGCTGCAGCAGTGCACCCGGGTTGAGTGTCACCCTGAGGGTCTGGTGCAACTTTATAGGTTACAAATGCATTTTAAAATATATTATCTTCAGGGGCGCCTGGGTGGCTTAGTCATTAAGTGTCTGCCTTCAGCTCGGGTAGAGATCCCAGGGTCCTGGGATCGAGCCCCAAATCGGGCTCCCTGCTCCTCGGGAAGCCTGCTTCTCCCTCTCCCACTCCCCCTGCTTGTGTTCCTTCTCTTGCTGTGTCTCTCTCTGTCAAATAAATAAATAAAATCTTTAAAAAAAATGCAATAAAATAAAATATATTATCTTCATTCATATGTGGAATTTAAGAAACAAAACAAATCAGTAAAAGGTAAAAAAAAAAAAGAGTGAGAGGCAAACCAAGAAACAGACTTAACTATAGAGAACAAACTGATGGTCACCAGAGAGGAGGTGGGGGTGGATGGGTTAAACAGGTGATGGGATTAAGGAGGGCACTTGTGATGAGCACTGGGTGATGTATGCAAGTGTTGGAATCGCTATATTGTACACCTGAGACTAATATTACACTGTATGTTAACTGGTTAAAAATATATATAAATATATATTTTCCCACTTAATCCTCAAAAATTTGTTATGTAGGCATTATTCTTTTTCTAATTTATAGGGGAGGAAATGGAGGTTTGCTTACAGAAGCTAAGTTGTAGTAGGTCCCACAACTAGTAAGTGATAGAGCCTAGATAAATTATGGCTGCTTAACACAACCAGTTTTATTCTGTAGTTTCTCTTTCATTATCAGTGCTAATTATCAGGATGTGAAACTCAATAACTTTAATGTTTTAAACAGTCTTATGTATTCAGAAACTAGAAAATTAAAACTGACAAAAGTGTTGATTCAGTATTTCAACTTGGAATTGAATGGAGTGTTATTCAAATCACTCCATTACAGGTCATTCCCATTAAATGACTTCTTTCTTGGCCTATGGAAATGTTAACGACTAGCAAAAGAAATAGGTGAAATATGTGAACACTTTCAGTATTTCTGGGAGGCTCTTCCATGCTCTTAATTTCTGCTACTGTCAGCATGTTAATAATCTGTATTGAAAAGTATGAATCAAATAGCTGACTTCCTGGATAAAATTTATCCTACAAGTTTAATCTCAGTAAGCAAGGCATGAAGTCATTAGGTCTTTCATAGGGGTCTAAAAATTGGCTTATCCAGGAAAGAAGGGACAAAGCTCCTGTTTAGAAAATTCCAAATAATTCATATAAATACTCCACCTCGAGGAGGTGGAAGCTAGCTCCTGACTCCTTAAGTGTGGGCTTTGCATAGTAACTTCCATTGAAAGAGGACAGTATAGAAGGGGAGGGAGGGAAGTAACTTTACAGTGGAGAAATTTGACAAATACTGCCTTAGCCAGGTGATCAAGCTTCACATCAGTAGTGATTAGTCATGTGATTAAAATGACTCTCTGAGTCTTCCTCCCAGAAGCCTATAACCCCAGTCTAATCATGAGGAAAGCACCAGACAAATCCCAGTCGAGGGACATTACACAAAAAATACCTGACCAGTACTCCTCAAAACTGCCAAGGTCATGGGGCACCTGGCTGGCTCAGTCAGTAGAACATGCAACTCTTGATCTCAGGGTTGGGAGTTCAACCCCCACATGGGGCATGGAGCCTACTTAAAAACAAACAAAATTGTCAAAGTCATCTAAAACTAGGAAAGTCTGAGAAATTGTCATAGCTGAGAGGAGCCTAAGGGGCCATGATGACTAAATGTTATGTAGCCTGGATGGGATTCTGTAACAAGAAACACCAGGTCTCAGTGAACTCAAAATTCCTCAAGAAGCAGATAATACAAGTGAGACTGGAATTCCTCGAAGCTGCCCTTGTTCTGAGAAAGCCTACCTCCACATCACCCCCCCCCCCACACACACACACACACAGTTATCCCCTCTCATTTTGCTTTCACAGCCAACGTTCTTAGAAGGAAAGTGCAGACTTAACAGTCTCTACTTCATCTCTAATTCATTCTTCAAACCAGTGCAATCATGTGTCTATCCAACAATGACTCAAAGTCCAAATCCAGTGGGTCCTTCTCAGTCTCCACTTATGTGACCTGATAAAAACTGAAATTGTTGATCACTCATTTTTATAAAATGCCTGGTTTCTGGGGCTTCTGGGTGGCTTAGTCGGTTAAGTGATTGCCTTCCGCTCAGGTCATGATCCCAGGGTTTCAACCCGCATCAGCTCTCTGCTCAGCAGGGAGTCTGCTTCTCCCTCTGCCACTCCCACTGCTTGTGCTCTCCTGCTCTCTCTGTGTCAAATAAATAAATAAAACCTTAAAAAAAAAAAATGCCGGGTTTCCTTACCACGGCCTCCCCTATTCTTCTCATAACTTTTCTTTTCCTTGCTAATATCTCAGGATATCTACCTCCACTATTTTTATTTCTGCCTTTTTAAACTCGATAGAACTTGAGCTTCTTGGACTAGAGAAGGTCACTTAAGTAACCCTTTAGTTATGCAAATATAGCATAAGTAGACACCCATCATTCTGGAATAAGGGACTTTTTTTTTTTTTTTTGGTCTTAACAAAATCTGTCTCTCCCATTGGTGTGCAGAGCTGGTCATTGGGGGAGGAGATGACTAAGTCCCTATAAGAAACCTAGGGCCTTCTTGCAGAAAAGACATCAGAGGCCCATACTCCAATCTCCATGATTCGAATGTAGGAAAACCTGTAAAGGGTCAATCAAGGAGTCCTGACCAAAGTCTGCTAGAAAGAGAATTGACCAAGTATTCCAAGAGCTGAATGCACCAGGAAAATAAGACATGTCAACACAAAGACTCTGCTGCCCGTGCAGTGCTTGGGGGTGGTAGCCTCCCAAGAACTGTCTGATTGCCATAGTCCTCCAGGAATGCGAGCTCCCATGGGCACCAAAGTTGGCAATCAGGTGGTGTCCCCTGGGGAGCAGTCATTAGAACCAGGGAAACAGACATAAAAACTAGGGTGCCAGATGCATGTAAAGCTTTCCTCCGGGAGACACTGGCACTCTGGAGCACAGCACAGGGAGAGCGTGAAGACAGAATCCCTGGAAACAATTATAGTCAGCCCCTAGATGGGTGTTTAATTAGAAGCCTCCGTCCCTTCAGACTGCAGCCATGATAATTAGGTAGTTAATAGGCCTCCTTCACAGAAAGACCAAGCTTCTGGGTCTGTTGCCTCTTGCTGTGCCCTGGGAGTAGTACTGTTTAAAAAGCCTTTCTCCCTCTGTTACAGTCCTGTGGGACCCACAAGCATAAGCCCCACTGGCCACCAGAGCCAGGTGATATAGAAGTGACCCATGGTAGCAGCTGCAAAAATTGGGATACCAGAAAGGGGTATGAGCTCCTTTCTGGGTGGCACCAATTACTGCAATCCCATGGGAGCAAGAACACAAGCTGCCCTGGGTTCCAGAGCCAGGTGGCCAAGGCAGCACCTGGGCTGCAGCCACAAAAAAGCTCCCTTCCAGGAGATACAAATGCTCTAGAGCATGGCAGAGGGATAGAGCAAAAGTGGCACCTGTGAGAGTCCATCCCAGAGAATGTTCCAGCAGGCTCCTACATGTCTGTGTTAAATTAGATGCCTGCCCTTCAGGCAGGTACTTTAACATGAGCCTTCTTCACTTTAAGCCTGGGTGCAATTGGCTGCTTCTGACCTGAGCCTGGGGCTGGGTGAGTTTGAGTGCACAGGCCCTTTAAGAGCTGTTTCTCATATCACTTCAGTCTTGTAGGTATTGAGACATGAGCCCCCATTGGTTTTCAAAGTTAGATGTTCGGAGGCCCATCTCTCAGGGCAGGTCTTAAAAGTTAAGTTGCCCGATACAAGGTGCAAACCCTTTGGTCTTTGGGGTGAAGAGGCTTTGAATTTTCCAGGCTTTGAGTTTTCTCCTGGTTGTGGTTCAACATGCCGAGGGTGGAGGGATTTATGGAGAGATTCTGTGCCAGGCTTTCCTATCTGCTTCAAAATGGTCTTCTCGTTTGCCCAAAATGTAATCATCACTCAGCTACACTTTAGGTTTTTTAAAGAGAAATTGTTCCATATGTAGTGTGTATGTGGGAGGAGGTGAGTTCAGGATCTTCCTACGTTGCTATCATGAACTAGAACCAGAAGCCAATTCCATAGAAGAGGAGGGAACTCTTCCAAACTTATTTTATGAAGCCAGCATTACCCTGACACCAAAACCAGACAAGGACCGCAAGAACATGTACATAGATGCAAAAATTCTTAACAATATATTAGCTAACCAAATTCAACAATACATTAAAAGGATCACAAACCCTACCCTGATCAGTGTAATTTATTCCAGGGATGTAACAGTGGGTTTATCATCTGGTAAATCCGTCAGTGTGATACATCACAATAACAAAATGAAAGACAAAAAGCAAATGATCATCTCAATGGATGTAGAAAAAACACTTGACAAAATTCAGTATCTTTTTATGATAAAAACTCTCAACAAAGTGGGTACAGAGGGAATGTACCACAACATAATAAAGACCATATATGATAAACCCACAGCTAACATCATACTCAAAGCTTTTCCTCTAAGATCAAAAATAAGACAAGGATGCCTGCTCTCCTCATTTTTACTTAATGTAGTATGAGAAGTCCTAGTCAGAGCAGTTAAGAGAAAGAAATAAAAGGCATCCAAATTGGAAAAGCAGAAGTAAAACCATCACTACTTGAAGATGACATATTATGTATAGAAAACCCCAAAGATTTCATCAAAAAACTGATAGAACTAATAAGTAAACTCTGTAAAGTTGTAGGATACAAAATCAAAACACAAAAATCTGTTGCATTTCTATACACAAATAACAAGCTATTAAAAAGAGAAATTAAGAAAACAATCCCATTTGCAATTGCATCACAAATAATAAAATACCAGGAATAAATTTAACCAAGGAGGTGAAAGACCTGTATACTGGAAACCACAAGACATTAATGAAAGAAACTGAAGAAGGCACAAAGAATGGAAAGATATTCTATGCTCATGGATTGGAAGAATCAGTACTGTTAAAATGTCCATACTATTCAAAGCAACCTCATATTCAATGCAGTCCATATCAAAATTCCAATGACGTTTTTCAAAGAAATAGAATATTCTTGAAATTTGTATGGAACCACTAAAGACCCTGATTAGGGGCACCTGGGTGGCTCAGTCAGTTAATTGCCTGACTGGATTTCAGCTCAGATCATGAAGTCAGGGTTGTGAGTTCAAGCCCTGAGTCGGTCTCTGCACTGGGCGTGGACCCTGCTTAAGATTCTCTCTCTCAGGGAGCCGGGGGGGGGGGGGGGGAGGGGGGGCAGGAAGGGTGGCGCCTGGGTGGCTCAATAAGTTAAGCGTCTGCCTTCAGCTCAGATCATGATCTCCAGGTCCTGGGATGGAGCCCCAAATCGGGCTTCCTACTCAGTGGGGAGTCTGCTTCTCTCTCTCTTTCCCTCTGCCCCTCCCCACTGCTCATTCTCTCTCTCTCAAATAAATAAATAAAATCTTAAAAAAAAAAAAAAAACTCTCCCTCTCTCTCTGTCCCTTCCTACTCCCTCTGCCTCTATAGAAAGAAAAAGAAAAAAGAAAAAAAGAAATGACCCTGAATAGCCAAAACAATATTGGGAAAGAACAAAGCTGGAGGCATCATGCTCCCTGATTTCAAAGTATATTACAAAGCTATAGCAATTAAAACAGTATGGTATTGGCATAAAAAACAGACACATAGATCAATAGAACAGAATAAGGAGCTTAGAAATAAACCCACACATATATGGTCAATTAATTTATGACAAGCCAAGAATATACAATGGGGAGAGGACAGTCTCTTCAATAAATGGTGTTGGGAGAAGTGGACAGGCTACATGCAACAGAATGAAACTGGGCCACTATCTTACACCACACAAAAAATCAACTCAAAATGGATTAAAGACTTGAACTTAAGACCTGAAACCATAATACTCCTAGAAGAAAACATAGGCAGTAAACTCCTTGACATAGATCTTGGCAATGATTTTTTTTTTTTTTTTTGAAACTGACACCAAAAGCAAAAGCAACAAAAGCAAAAATAAACAAGTGGGACTACATCAAATTAAAAAGCTCTGTACAGCAAAGGAAACCATCAACAAAATGAAAAGACAACCTACTGGAGAAGAATTTTATAAATTATATATCTGATAAGGGGCTAATATCCAAAATACATGAAGAACTCACAAATAATAGCAAAAAATTTCAATCCAATTTAAAAATTGGCAGAATATCTGAACACATTTTCCAGAGAAGACATGGATGACCAGCAAGTACATGAAAAGATGCTCAACATCACTAATCATCAAGGAAATGCAAGTCAAAACCACAGTGAGATACCACTTCACACTTGTTAGAATAGCTATTACCAGAAAGACAAGAAATAACAGGTGTTGGCAAAGATGTGGACAAAAGGGAACCCTTGTGTGCTGTTGGTGGGACTGCAAATCAGTGCAGCCACTATGAAAAACAGTATGGTGGTGCCTCAAAAAGTTAAAAATGGAACTATCTATCATACAATCCAGTAATTCCACTTCTGAGTATTACCTGAAGGAAAGCACCAACTTGAAGAGATATATATCTGTATATATATCTGTATATATCTGTAATCAGCATTATTTACAATAGCCAAGATATGGAAACAACCTAAGGGTCCACTGATGAACAAATGGATGGAGAAATTGTGGTATATATTCACACACACTGAAATATTATTCAGCCATAAAAAAGAATGAAATCTTGCCATTTGTGACAATATGGATGGACCTCAAGTGTATCATGCTAAGTGAAGTAAGTCAGGCAGAGAAAGAAAAATACCATGATTCTTCTTATCTGTGGAATCTAAAAAAATAAATAATAACTAAAACAAGCACAGAGATATAGAGAACAGATTGGTGGTTGCCAGAGGTGGGGGGCAGGAGGTAAGAGAAAGGGGTGAAGGCAGTCAAGAGGTAGAAAAAAAATTTTTAATAATAACAAAATATGGGACGCCTGGGTGGCTCAGTCGGTTAAGCGTCTGCCTTCGGCTCAGGTCATGATCCCAGGGTCCTGGGATTGAGTCCCGCATCAGGCTCCCTGCTCCGCGGGGAGCCAGCTTCTCCCTCTGCCTCTGTCTCTCTCTCTATCTCTCATGAATAAGTAAATAAAATCTTTATTAAAAAAATAATAATAATAACAAAATACTATTCCAAGCTAATGGCACAACACAATCCCAGACAGAAGTGGAGTAGGGCCAGATGCAGAGCCAGAGTGAACAAGCTGTGTGTAGTCTGGTGATTGGCTTTGAAATGGAGGGAGAGCTTGAATAACCATTTTAAATCACTGCAGAGCCTGGTCAAAGAGTTGGGAGTAAGGGAACAGCACTGGTTGCAGTGTCAGGAATGATAAAGAGAAAGTTTTTGCTGGAGACCGGCAGGGGTAAAATGATTTAAGTTTAGCTGGGGTCCTGTGTTAGCCAGATGGTTCCAACCGCTGGTGAGAAATTCATCTAACGTTTTGTCATTTGGCAGCAATGGTGGAGCCGATCTCAGTCATTAGGGGGAAAACTCATAACTCTCCTGATCTAGGGGGAGGTGAGGGAAAGGCCAGGAAAGTTAGAAGGCCGACACCCCTGGCAGAGAAGCGATGTCCAGTAGCATTTCTGCCTCTTTTTTTTTTTTCTTTCAAACTACAATCAGATAGAGAACCCACAGTGGAATATCTAAGACGTACCAGGGCAATCTGTTTTACTGCTGGAAGATGAAGAATGCAGAAGGAGGAGGCCTGAACCAGAAAATTGGTGAAAAAATAAAACAGTTTATTCTCAGCCTACCTCCTTGGCTTTTTTCTTTCTCCTTGAGAATAATGTTCTACAAAGGAAATGACTGATAAGTGCTAATTGAGCAGTACTTTGAGTATCTATTTACTATAAATGGTTCAAAAGGAGCAGAGATCACAATAGGTTGGAGCCACTGAGGGAGTAGTGACTGGAGCTTGGTCTTCAGGGATGGGTAGGATTCCCACTAAGTGGAAAGGGGAGAAATAGGCAAGGCTTGCCATGTGGAGGAAGATGCCATGTACAAAGGAAGCAGAAAGCACAAGGCCATTATTACTCCTAGTTTTAGCAGATGAGAAAAGGCTCAAACAGACTAAGTAAGTTGTCTAAGGATACACAGCTTATATGTTACTATACTAGAAATTAAAGTAAAGCTACTTGATGCAAAGCCCACATTTCTTCCCTCAGAAAAAGAGAAAAAGAAAAGAAAAAAGGACTGGTGTCTCCTGACAGTACCCTGGGCACTGAATTCTCTTCTTGGGTCTTAGGTCTCAGCTATTACTCTGCAGCCAGGCATCTCTCTGGCTTGCTGGCAACTCTGGCTGCCTAACCCACCTCTGGGAACTGCAGCCCTGCAGAGAGACACAGATAAGCTAAAAAATAAAAACAGAAAAAGTAGCCATAACCCTAATGCCCAATCTATGGTACTACTGTCTGCTATCAGACCAGCGAGGGCATCCCAACATCATCCATCAAACTGCAGGACCAGTCTTCAGTGGTGATACCCTGTGGACTCAAAGGCAATAGACTCATCTGATTCAAGTGCTCTCTCCACTTGATGCCTGAAAGAGGACAGACCCACAAATCTCCCCACTCTTGGGTTGAATCTGTACCTGCCATTACTGGAAATTACTGAGGAAGAAAAGTATGGAAACTGCTTATTAGCATGGACTCAATTTATTAAGCAAAACGTGTGGTCACATTTGTAAATTTGTGAAGGTCACACCAGTCACACAAGTTTTGCTCTTTCTGCCTAACACGTAAATATTGCCATTTTTGAAGATTTTGTGCTTCACCTAGATAATTCCATCCAATCTGTCACTTTATTATCTCCAAGAAAAAAAAAAGGCAATAATATTTTTCTTCTAAAATGTATTGAGAAAAAGAAAAGCACCTCTTGACCTCCAGGAATTGGCCTGGTACTATCAGCTAGGCCTTGGGGCTCTCCTGTTGAACATCAACAATTTTATAGAACCAGCATCAGACAAGGCTGCTTTGTGACCATGATGGGGCAGGACAATAAAAAAAAAAAAAGGCAACTCCATCATCATCTTTGCACACAGACATAACATAAACATTGTGCAAGCCACGGAAATGAAACATCCTCTAACCTGCCTGGTATGAGTGACTGGTGTTTCTTTGCCAATTATAGCCTATCCTCCACCTAGTCTTCTCTCTTTTTAGGTTATATTTATTAAGATACCCAATCATAGAATTACCTGTCTCCTGACAACATCCAATCCTAAGCACAGCCCCACTTCCTCAAAGTCTCCCCAAATCACTTAACACAAGCCCAAATCCTATACTGTGGAGACATCCCACAGTTCCCCATGGTATGCATTCTTCCTTTCTGCCATGAGTACTAAGCCCAATTTGTTCACTCACAAGTATGTTTCTGGTGGTCTTTGGCTGGATGGCATTGGCAGTATTTTCTACTATATCTAAGTAAAATACTAAATACATATATATTATTACTTATGTGATTATGTGACTTTAAGAATGATAGGAGGTCACATGAACATCCGATGTACATTGATATGCAGCCAGCATTTACCAACTAATTAAGCACTGCTTTTTATCATTTCACTGTGTTTTTTTAAATATTATTTATTACATATTAAAGATTTATACTCACCACTGGATTCTCCTGGATCTATCCGGACAGAAGGAAATTTTGGCTTGCTTGTTTTAAAGGAGAGTTCTACATAGGTGTGTGATCATATGTAGCTCAAATACCAGCTCCCTACCCTACTTAGGAAGCACCAGCTCCTGGGGGACATTTATAGCATGTAGTACAGGATGGACACAGCACCTCATACAGTGAGAAGACTCAGATGCTGGACTCATCCTGCAGAAGCAGGAGCCCACAGTTTCTCTCAGAGTATTTGTGCTTGTGTTACGTCAACTCCTCTGTTTTCTCCCATCTAGGTAAAGTCTACAGACAACATCTTTGTTTAGGTGGATTGTTTGTGGAAATTGGAGAAGGGCCAAGTTTTGCCTCTGAGTTCATTCCATAAATTGTGGGAAAGTCCTTGGGTTTTCAGAGGCTACAGAATTAGTGATGTGTTTTGGCCTAATTTTATCTAGATCTTGAGAGGAAAAAGAAGCTTTCTGTTGACATCTGGGTTGTACACATAATCTGAAAAATAAGTTGAGACTTTTTGAGCTACAGCAGAGAATGGAACTTTTTTTTTAATTTAAATTCAATTAATTAACATATAATGTATTATTTGTTTCCGGGGTTACATTATGGACTATTTGAGGATGGACTGTTCTTTCCAATCCTTGCTACTCAAAGTGGGGTTCAAGATACAACAGCATGGGCATGCATCCCTGAGAAGCTTATTAGAAACACGAATTCCAATCAACCCCAGGATCAACCCTACAAAAACCCACCTACTGAATGAGAATCTGCATTTGAATAAAGCTCTTGATTCTTTGTAAGCACAGTGAGAAGAACTGAGTCTGGTACTATATCTCACTCATTCTTAAAGGAGAGAGGACAGAAAGAAGGAAGGCAGGCAATCTTATTTTGAAAGCTCTTATGCTAGGTTATCAATAAATGAGTATTTGAGATGTTTAAACACGAGGAGATAATAAGGAAAATATTTTTAATTCAAATTCATAAGTGTTATATAGTCCATGAAATGCTCTTTTTGTTTGTTTCATTTGTTCTCTAATAGCTCATATTATTGTCACAAAATTTCTCCCAACCAATAAATAGTATTAAAAAAACACAGTGAAATGATAAAAAGCAGTGCACACTCAACACTACAAATGAAATCATCTTTTTCTATTACTTACTTAATTTGACATTAAAAATGTTGCCAACTTTGACCTAAAAAATTAAGGGCATCAATATTCTCTTTCTTAGCTATGCAGATCAGCACTGCAGTTTTTACATATTATTTCCCTTTGATTTGTTTATGTTTTTAAGGTGCTATTGTTGTTAATATTCTCCACCGGAGTTGGGCACCAACTTTCATTCATTTTGTTTTGGTAGGAAGTAAGTTGCCAAAAATAAACTATTAAGTCAATATTCACTTTTAATTTTGGCTCTCTTAACATTGTGAAATAAAATTATAAGCACCCTTCAAAACTGTTTTCAGGCTTTGGTAAAATTTAAGAAACGCTAGAGGTCACAATGACATTTGATAATGAACCTTCTGCCGAAGTAATCCTGTTGATATAAGTACTTTGAAAATTCTAAGTGCTGTGCTGGCTCTCATCCTCCTTACCCAAGATAAGAGAATGTTGAAAGTGCTCACACTCCAGCGACCTCAAGAACACAATAAACAGAGAGCACTAGCCTCTGGGGTAAAGACTTACTTAAATTTAATTGCACTGCTCCTCAATGTTTGCTGAAGAGCAAGAAGTTCCCCAAGATATTCAACTATTAACTACAATGTTTTTATTTCCAGGAAATAAAAAATTATGTGAGGACCACACACCTTTGAAATAATATTTGTTACAGGAAATTATATTTTTTTCACTGAATCTGTAGGATGTTTATTATTTAAATGTTTGTTATTTAAATCATTTAATTGATAGATTCAGTATTTAAATTGTTCAGCATTCTACATATGAACCCACCAGACTTGTACAGATTACCCTGCCTCAATATTTCGTGTGAAGGGTCTCATTAGTCAGACTCCAGCCTTAGCTTTCCACCAGCATTCTGCTCAAAATAAAGGGGGCCCTGAATAGATACAATTCCAAGCACACCAGAAAGCCTCATTCTTCCACAGAACCATAATTAGGCAATTGTTATTTATCATTAACTTATTAAAGACTTTCCTTCCCTACAATTAAATAATATTTTTAAACACCAGCCTGAAAATAATGTGTTCTGGGGGGAGAGGGAGGGAGAGGTTAAAAAGTACAGCAAAAAGTAAGCGTTTCAAATGTTTTAGAACAAACTTTTAAATCCAATATTCTAAAGCGAGGGAGGGGTGTTGGTTCCCCTTTTGGGTGAATCCAAGAAGGGTCCAGCAAGGGATTTTGCTCATTATTTTCCTTCTAAAAGCTCATATTCTTTATATTAAGCTACTGTTAAAACAACCATGGGAGCACACATTCATATGGTTTTATCTTAAGTAAACTTTTTATTTATATATAGCATCCAGAAGTTTGTACAAATCACCTGAATTTTACCAAATGAACTCACCCATGTAACCAGCACTGAGATCAAGAGACAGAACATTGCCAGAATCCCAGAAGCTTCCATCCTGCCCCCTCCCCATCATTACCCAGCCCCTGTCCCTCTCCAAGGTAACTGTTAACATCATAGATTAGTTTTGCCTGTTTTTGAAATGTATGTAAATGGAATTATATGGTATTAACTCTTTGTATCTGTCTTCTTTCACTCAACAATAACATGAGTTCATGGGATTAACCCATATTATTCCTTGTAATTGTAGTTCATACATTCTCATTGCTGTGTAGTATTCCATTGTGGGAACAGATAGGGAATGGGTTTTCCATTCTAGTATTGATGACGTTTGGGTTGTTTCCAGTTTGGGGCTATTATGAATCATGCTGCTACATATATGGTTTCAAAGCCAAAGCAATATAATCAGTTTGAATAAGGAAAAGTTTGTCAGATACTTTCCTTTTCATCATTATTTTCCTCTAAAGAAATGAAGCTATTGGATTAGATAGGGCAGAGTTGAAACTTAGAGGCTAACATTCTATAATCCTACAGTATCTTACTAATAATTTATTCTTTTCATAAAAAGTAGTCAGTTTATCAACTGCATTAGTTTCTACTGCTGCCATAACAAATGGCCACAAATTTGGTGGCTTAAAGCAACACGAATTTATTCTGTTACAGTTCCGGAGTTGGAAGTCCAGAATGGGTCTTACGGAGCTAAAATCAAAGCCCTTGGCAAGGCTGCACTCCTTCTGGAGGTTCTAGGAGAGACTGTTCCTTCCCTTTTCCAGCCTCTAGAGGCTGCCCATGTTCTTCATCTCACAGCCTCCAACCAGTAATCCCATCCCTCCTATCTGTGCCTCTGGTCACATCTCCTTCCTCTTCTCCTATACAGATCTTCCTCAATTTATGATGAGGTTATCTCCTGATAAGCCCATCATAAATTGAAAATAACATAAGTAAAAAATGCATTAATACACCTAACCTACTGCACATCGTATTTCAGCCTAGCCTACCCTGAACATGCTCAGAACACCGACATTAGTCTACAGTTGAGTAAAATCATCTCACACAAAGCCTATTTTATAATAAAGTGGTGAATATCTCATGTAATTTATTGAATACTGTACTGAAAGTGAGAAACAGAATGGCTGAAATGGTACAAAATGGTTATAAGTACATCGGTTGTTTACCCTTGTGATCACATGGCTGGCTGGGAGCTGGGGCTGCTGCTGCCCAGCATCACAAGAGAGTATCATACTGCATGTCGCTAGCCTGGGAAAAGAGCAAAAGTCAGAATTCGAAGCACAGTTTCTACTGGATGCATATTGCTTTCACACCATTGTAAGGTTGAAAAATTGTAAGTTGAACCACTGTGCGTCAAGAACCATCTGTAATATAAGAACTCTTGTGATTACATTGGATGCATCTGCATAACCCTGTGTAATCAAGATCCTTACTCACATCTGCCAAGTTCCTTTTGCTATGTAAAGTAACATTCACAGATTACAGGGATTAGGACATAGGCACCTTTGGAGGGCCATTATCAGCCTACCACAACAACCCTCTGAAATTATGTTCAGCTCCCCATTCCCCAGTACATTTTGCTCTTCCCACCTCACTGAAGGAAAGCAGAAATTCAATGTCCTTTTATTCCGTGATCTCAACTCAAAACCATTTATAATGTAAATTCCTGGAGAGTAGAAAGTGGCCGGTTGTACTGCTGTTTCTGTACCAACCCAATAATCTCTGATGCTTAGTGGGTATTCAGTGACTATTGGTTGGTTGAATGAACTCATGAAGGACTATTCCCTACATCCTTACATCTCCCTGGTAGGTGAGAAGCAGCCGTGTTACACTCACGGACCTGGGGATGGGGGCCTGCAGCTCTGGTTTTACCCCATACGCTGGTCTTAACCTCCATTTCCTCATCTGATAAATGAGGTGGCTGGCACAGGTAATATCTAGAGTACCTGGCCACCACTAGCATTCATTTTAAGTGGAAACAACAGTGACGATATACTGTAAAGTGAAAAGGAGAGAATTCAAAATTCTGTAAATGGTATGATTCAAATTGACTGTAAAACTATGTACCATATTAACATAAATGATAATAGAAAGGGAAACTGCGTTTGGGGTATATGGGCACAGTACTATCTTCACAATATTTCAGTCAATTTAAGCTGTTAGACGTTTACTTTTTAAAAGTTGTCTGATGATGAGATTGGATTATAAACTCCTTGAGGGTAAGGACCATGTTCTTCCTCATGTTTACATAAAGCCTAAGACAATGCTTCAATAGAACGACCTGTAAGTGTTGAAGTGTAAGAGAAAGTATTTTTGTGGATTTAAGGTTACTATAGACACAGTATCTAATAGTCATTAGAACCATGAAATAAGCTTTGTTGTATGTAAAGGCCAACTAGGCTTGATGAAATCACTGGTCATCAAGGAATGGGGTCAGGAAGTAGGTTTCAAAGTTTATAGCTTTTTTTTTTTTTTAAAGATTTTATTTTATTTGAGAGAGAGAGAGAATGAGAGACAGCATGAGAGGGAGGAGGGTCAGAGGGAGAAGCAGACTCCCTGCTGAGCAGGGAGCCGGATGCGGGCCTCGATTCCGGGACTCCAGGATCATGACCTGAGGCAAAGGCAGTCGCCTAACCAACTGAGCCACCCAGGCGCCCCTAAAGTTTATAGCTTTTAAAGGGGTGTACCAAAATGAAGAGTGAAGGAGCCCAGAAATGACACATGTAATTTGGAAAAGCATGTTTAGTTATTATTTTATATTTGAAAAAAATTTTTAATCCTGTACCCAGGATTCTCAATAGGTATGGAGATGAGTGTTGGAGTGTATATGGAGTATATACATCCAAATCTGGGCACATATACAAAACTGATTAAAAAATATAATGTAGGGCGCCTGGGTGGCTCAGTTGGTTAAGCGACTGCCTTCGGCTCAGGTCATGATCCTGGAGTCCCGGGATCGAGTCCCGCATCGGGCTCCCTGCTCGGCAGGGAGTCTGCTTCTCCCTCTGACCCTCCTCCTTCTCATGCTCTCTGTCTCTCATTCTCTCTGTCTCAAATAAATAAATAAATAAATAAATCTTTAAAAAAAAAAAATATAATGTAATCATATGTGTGGGTATTTAAAGTTTGAGAAATAATGGACTAAATCACTGGGTTTCCCATTAAAATCACCTTATTATTACAAAAATAAAGCTACTCATTAAACATCAATTACCATGAACCTCACTGTCTCCAAATCCACTGATTAGCTCTAAACTGTTTACATAATTCCAATCCCAAACAATCATCTGTATAAAAGCTTAGGTGAAGACCAGAAAAAAAGTGCATAGAAAAAGTTACCCTAAGGAAACATTAAAAAAAACTAATCACAGTCATTTTTATGTGGCTAGACCATGGATCCCATTTCTTTCCCTTTTAGTTAGCAGGTTTTATTTCCTATGATGAAAATAAAATTAATATTTTTAAAGTATTCTTAAGAGTCTACATAAAAAGATTTTTTGTTCGTTTGTACTTCAAGCAATTAATATTACAAATATTCTATATGCTCATGAACATGTATAATTGGAATTATTCAAAGTGTTTAAAGAAGATTTCTTGATTTCCCCTCCACCCCTCCCATAAAACATATTCCTTCCTTGGTCTTCCCCATCTCAGGATATAAGACCATCCTCCCATTTGTTCAAGCCAAAATCATAGAAAATCATCGTTTATCAGGCTCTTTTCCTTACCTCCTCACAAGTCCATCAATAACCACTGTCAGCTCTACTTCTAAAATATACCCTGAATCTGTTCATTTCTCTCCATCTCTACTGTCAGCACGTTAGTCTGAGCCAGCATTTTACAAAAACTGTGAGTTGCAACCCATTGATGAGTTATGAAATCAGTTTAGTGGGTGACAACCAGTATTTCTTCTTTTACGGTGAAATCGAATAGCAAATCTCAGAGTGCATCACTCATGGTTAAGGGGATTGTCTCATGAAATTTTTGTTTATGCATATGTGTTTATGTACTGAGTCACCACATAAAATATGTGTCTTCTTGGGTGTTGTGCTAAAAAATGTTGGAAAGCCTGCATGTAAGCCCACATCATTTTCCCCTGGACTGCTTAAAACCTGGAATGCTTATTCTAAGCATGATGAAAAGCCAAAACCTTACAACAACCCAGTGTGATCTGTGCCTGCTTACCTCTCTGACCACATCTTCTCTTTCGCCTCCCCTCACTAACCATTCTCCAGTCACAGTGGCTTCCTTTACGTGAAACACACCAAAGTATCTCCACCTTGGGGACTTTGCACCTGCTATTTCCCCGGCCTAGCACGCGCATCACAACGCTTGCAGATTCCGCCTGGTCTTAGTGCCAGGGTCATCTCCACAAAGTGGCCCTTCTAAAATGCCTCCAAATCCCCACTATCTTTTATTTCTTTCACAGCACTTATTATTACCTGAAATTACCTGGTATATTTCTTTTTTTTTTTTTTCCAGGCTTGTTTACTGTTGTTCTCCAATGGCTAGAATGTGAGTTCTAGAGAGCAGAGCCTTCCTTGTCTACATTGTTCACTGATGTCCTCCAGAGCCTAAAATAGAGCCTGGCACATAGTAAGTGCTGACTAGATGTTTTTTGATGGCATGATTTACTGTATGTGAAACACTATGCAAGATCTGGAATCAAAGAGGAAAGACATACCCACAGAGTCACTTGATATATATATGCTTTCCTGCTCCTTACCTCTCCCTTCCAGCTCCCTGGGGAGGACTTGACAGTTTTGTTCACCATTTATACCCTCTGCTTGCATGGTACCTGGTACCTAAAGTGTCAATGTTTTTAAAGTGAATGACTGATTCCATGAATTTGTGGTGGCTCCAATTACACAGAGTTGAACGATTTTCCAGCAGGTTTCTGGAGCCTGAGTTAAACATACAAAATGTAGGCATTTGGTTAGATATGGAATAAGGATATTTAAGAGTTGAAGCTAATGTCATGAAAGGGATGGACAGTGGAGAGTAGACTTCTTTTTGGCTTCACATTTTTAATACACAGCTTAGATGCCTTTCTAAAAAGAATGGTCCAAAGTTATAAAAGTTTTTAGTTTAGTCATTTTTAAAGAACAAAATTAATATGATGGCACATCCATTTTCTCACTCCGTTCTTTAGAACATAAATCCCAATTAGCACTTATTTTTACTCATTAGAATGCTAAGGAATCATTCACATTTTCCCCTAGAGCAATGCAGATTTACTTATTACTTTTCTTCATGACATGTTGTCTCAGAGAGTCCATCTACTGACTGTAAAAACCCAGAGTGGATCTTTACTATAGATAATTCCATTATCAGTCAGCCAAAAACCAATAAAGTTACAGGAAACAACTAAGTGTACCACCCAACTAAGTCACAGACAACAAACGTCAGAATAGTTTCCCCATCCCAGTTCATCCTGGCCTTGACTTCACACAGAGCCCACCAGATAACCCTAGCAGGCCATGTTTAGGGTCACCAAGAACACAGAAATCTTATGGAAAGTCTGATTACCCAGTACTGAGTCAACCGAGGTAATTGACCCATTAGTGGTAGCCTGGCTTCTCAAGATAATTGGAGGATTTAGAGTTTTTGTTTTGGTGAGCAAGGAATAAATAACTTACTATTTACATTTCATTAGTCATCCCCTTTCCTTTCTGATTATATTTTCTTGTGGGAAATAAAGAAAATGGGTTCCATTTTTGGATACCATGATCAAGATGTTTATAACTTTCAAAGGTTAACACTAGGAAGAGTATTAAAAAAATCAACTTGGCTTCAAGTATAGTGGGAAAGTACATCATTAAAACTTTATCTCTTTTCCCGAAGAATCTTGAAGCACTCAGCAAATATTACACTCAGACTCTTTTGGCTAGGTTCATCGATTGCAAGTGATAACATCTCCTCTTGCAAGTGAGGAAGATGGAGTCATAAACAAGGGGCCTTACTCAAGGGCACATAGTCACAATCAAAGTTAGAATTTAAGCCGCCTCCAAAAACTTATGCAACTGAAACCAATATTCTAAAATTGCTGGCTGACAGGAATTTTGCTCATAGCCTGCCATAACCCGGGCTATCCCCCAACCTTGATTCTAATTACTCTTATCATAGAATGATTGAACTTGAAAGAAAAGGGGCCTTCAATTTACCCAGTTGAACTCCTCACCTTACGTGAAAAAACAAATGCCAAGAGGGTGAAAACACTTGCCTACACTGGTCACTAGTAGGTGGTGAGCCGGAACTGGAATCCAGGTTTTCAGACTCCCAGATGAAGTCTTTCTACCATGTTACTCAAAATAACAAAGTCTGTGCAGAAGCCTGAGGAGGGTTGAGCTCCCACTACTTGCCCCAGCCAGTGGGGGTGGCTGAACTAATTTCTTTGAGTGAAAACGTAACAGCTTGGCTATGGCCATAGAAGCTTCTCCAGGACAGAAAGTTCTGAGATCCAGGCTCAGTCAAGAATGAATTTATTTATCCTGGTTATTCCAAGAACTCACTTGGCAATCTAGCCAGTGCTTAATAAATATTAACATGATTTGGGGTGCCCAGGTGGCTCAGTCAGTTAAGTGTCCGACTCTTGATTTTGGCTCAGGTCATGATCTCAGGGTCATGAGATCGAGTCTTGCGTCAGGCTCCACGCTCAGCATGGAGTCTGCTTGTCCCTCTCCCTCTGCTCTTCGCCCTGCTCGCTCTGAAATAAAATCTTTAAAAATATATGTAAATTAACATGATTTAATGAATGTATTCTTTACTCTACCTGAACATGTTTTGTTTTTAGTGGAGAAAAAAAAGAATCAATTCTCTTAATATGTGTCTTGAGGATAAAGTAGGTGACAGATCTGTGAGAGGCAAGGGCCTCCAGGCTTGAGACATAGGAAGTGTAAGGGCATGCAGCTTGGATGCACTGGCTGGAAGTGGAATGGATAGGATGGGGTAAATTCACTGAGAACTTTAAATTTGGTTGAAGTAGTTTAGACTTGGGAGTAGAGTATTCTCAGAATATTCAGAAATTCTGAGCAGGGCTGTGACACATTGAAGATGTGTTTGAAAATGAGTCAGTCAGTAGCATGTGTGACAGATGGGCGGGGAGAGAGTATGTAGTGGGAGAGACCAATTAGGAGACTATATGGTAGTTCAAGAGAGAACGTTTTAGAGTGCTTCTCCATGTCACCTTCCTAGCAATTCAGACACAGAAATTGAAGACCTAACACATGCATGGCAGCCTCCCTGCACCTGCTCCAGGTTACATGGGCTTCTGCTCTCTGCTTTGAACTTTGCCCCCCTACTCCCACCATCCAATGACCACCTCACCTGGACAGTCATACCCCCTGCAAGGCTGTAGCTTTCTCCGTCTGCAGCAGCCTCCAACTACCGGACCTGCAGCCAGATTCCCTGGAAGGGCCTTATTCTTGGGGCATCATCTCTAGACCTTACCCAAGCTCTTTGACTAGAGAAGGCGGGGCTGACACCATGGGCAGCACTGAGTCATGAGGACAGAGAGCAGACCTGAAAGGGCTGTGGGGAAACTATGGGTCAGTGACAGTCAGGAACCTGGAATACACAGATACAAGGGGTCGAGGCAAGACCGTGGTTCAGAAATGAGAAAAGCAATGGAAGCCACAACAGTGAGGCACTTTGAGACTTTTTCTTTCCCCCAGAATGAATTCTTCACATGGCCGTTATGTTAGAAGTCTACCAGAGGCTCCCTCCGCTCTTCCAACTACTGTACCTTACCTTTCCTCACTTATAGAAAAACGCCTGATACCCTGACTTCCCTCTTTCCTCTCATCCACACCGTCCCCTTAAGAGCTGCCACCAGTCATTCTCCAACCTCCCACTGAGTCCTTGGCTCCCCATGTTCTGACATCACATCCAGTGGCATCTGTCACCTCTCAGTTCCACAGCCTTATTTGTGAGCTATGTTCAGTTTTTCTAAATCCTTCTGGTTCTCCCTTTGCAATATTTAGGAGATCTGGCCCTTTTGTTTTTCTTCCTTGTCCAAGGCCACACATCAGGCTTAACCACTTTGCAGTTGCTTGGCCAATTTCTCCATCACTAGCCTTTTTCTGTACTCCCATTCATCTGACACTGAGAATCTCCCTCAGATGCCATTCCAATCACATTACTAAGCCTTAAAGCTACACTTGCTCTGTTCTAATTGCTCTTTTCAAGTTAAAGCTCTTTCTCATAGGATGGGAAAGTTGGAAGGAATGTTGGAGATAGCAAAACTAAGACTCGCAGAGATTAAAATACTTCTTCACAGGTACCTTTGACTCTTGGGCAAACTGCTTTTTTCTAATCTACAATTCAAACAAAACCCTACCCTCTTGTGTTACATCCATTCATACAACCTTTCTGTCCACGGCACAGTATACTTTTATTTATTTTTTAAAGACTTTGTTTATTTGACACAGAGAGAGGGAACACAAGCAGGGGGAACAGCAGACAGAGGGAGAACCAGGCTCCCCGCTGGGCAAGGAGCCCGAACGGGACTCGATTCCAGGATCCTGGGATCATGATCTGAGCCAAAGGCGGACGCTTAACGACTGGGCCACCCAAGTGACTCCACAGTATACTTTTAAAACTGCTCATTTCATCTTCTAAAACCTCTTATGATGAGCCCGACAACACAAATTATTCCACAAAGCTTGATTGTTGGGCATAGCTGGCTTTTTTGTAACTACAACAGACCAAGACTTGGGGTCTTCTACAGACTCAGGCAGCCTACTAGAATCCCTGCTGCATGGGGGTGCCCCCTCATTCCCGCCTCTGCATGGAGGCATCTGTCAGCAGTGGGTGACGCTGCCAAGATAGACAGATGACAGTCACACACCATACCTGCACATATACACACACATATATAAAGACAAACACCATGATTTCACTCATGTGGAATTTAAGAAAGAAAACAAATGGTTACTGGAGGGGAGGTGGGGAGGGGATGGGGAGGGGATGGGTTAAATGGGTGATGGGGATGAAGGAGGGCACTTAGGATGAGCACTGGGTGTTTTATGGAAGTGATGAATCACTAAATTCTACACCAGAAACCAATACTGCACTGCATGTTAACTGGAATTTAAACAAAGAACTGAAAAAAAAAAAAGGCATATATAATGAATGTTTATATTGCATTTTAATAACTTCCTGTAATCTGTACAGGAATTCCATTATATTCATTTTTTGTAAGTTCACGTCACCCAAAATACAATGTTTACCTACATAGCATTTTCTTACTTTGTTTTTCCTAATCTCTGAAGTCTTTTATCTTTTTTCTGTCATTCTTCCCAAATTTCTATCTGTCCTTGAACTTTATCCATAGAAATGCAGCCCATCATCGATATTGCCTTCCATTTCTCCCTACAAGTCCCCTTCTTTGAAAGTTCTGCTCAGGTAATTTCTGGAATGGTATAATCAATGATTTGGTGAGATGACAAGACCAGATGTGGCAGAATTTAGCTGCAGGTAGATGAAAAAAGGAAGAGGCTATTTAGCCAATGGGAGAGTCAAGCTCCAAGCCTAGGAGCACTGTGCCATAAGAACAATGGGCTACTCAAGCAGATGTGGTGTGCACAGGCCTTATTTCAAGAGTCCAATTTGTGAGAAGCACCTAGGAACAGATATCAGTTACTAGATTGGGGAAAATTGCAAATTTGCCAACTTGCTTATTTTGTGCATGTTTAAGGACCATTGACAGGGAGAGAACGCAGTTAACTTTGGTAAAGACTAGGAAATAAAGGGTGGCTCATCTTTGAGACAGCCTGAGGTGTGAGAGAGAGCACCCATTTACACCTGCTTAGAGGCGTTCTGAATCCTTGTAATTTTACCTGTGGCCTATCTCCACTAACAGCTGTGGCTGCTATTTTAATTTTGAAATTCAGCTGTTCCTTTGCCAGTCTTGACACAACATTTTAGGCATGTTCTGAAGCATGACTCATGATAAGCTCTCCAAAGGCCAAACCACTTCAGTATTCTATTCAATTAGCTCTCTGCTTTCTGATATACTGGATATTCTCGGACCAAGATGCAAGATTAAGACCATGGGTAATTTGAGAAGGGAAGAATTCCAGCCAAGACATTAGGCAAAACACACTCAAGACCACATGAGAGGCCTAAAGGACATGGGGAAGGAGATTAAAAACATAACTGCCAGGGCGCCTGGGTGGCTCGGTTGGTTGAGCGACTGCCTTCGGCTCAGGTCATGATCCTGGAGTCCCGGGATCGAGTCCTGCGTCGGGCTCCCTGATCAGCGGGGGGTCTGCTTCTCCCTCTGACCCTCCCCCATCTCATGTGCTCTCTCTCTCATTCTCTCTCTCAAATAAATAAATAAAATCTTTAAAAAAAAAAACAAAACATAACTGCCAAAGTTTTACTTACTCTAAAAGAGCCTATTGATTAGATAGAGCCATTCCTTCCATCAACAAGCATGACTACAATGTTTGCTATGTCTCCTGGTTTGTTATAAGGCAGAGACCTAAGGGAGGAAAGGGAGGGAAGAGGGTAAACAAGCTCTATAAACATCTTGAAGAATAAATATTAGCTTTAGGATAAATATTAGGTTTAGGATTCAAGAGCTAGGAGAGATGATTTGATTTGAGGAAAGTAATTTTTATCATCTATTCATTAATTGCTGTTAAAGTGTACACTTTGTAGACTCAAACTTTTGCACTAAATAATTATGATTTTATTAATTTTTTTTTCCACAAAATACAAAGCTTTGCACCACATTAATGTTCTAACACAGGAAAATCTCAAGGTTTTCATTGGGAGGAGGGATGATTTATATATGCAGGATATTGATTTTATACACATTCTTAAAATATTAAATAAAATTTGTCATGACAAAGGAATGCCAACCTTGTAGAACATGCAGATTATTGCTTAGAACTTGCATATACTTTAAACTGACACACATACAAATAAAGAATACAAACATTTTAAAATTTTAAGGGAATTACCTAGAGATATTAATTAATCCCATTCAAATTAAGCACAACCAGACAGCAAAGAATACTAAATTGCTATTTTAATTGTTGATAAATCTGAGTAACACTGATTTATAAATTACCAAGTCTCACATTTTGTAAATAAGACAAAGTTCTTCATTCAGCCTTATGGAAATAAATTAGGAGATGTGTTCTCAAAATGTTAAATGTATTTTGAAAGACTTCCAAAATCTTTATAACAATTACATAGTAAGGTTGTATATTCCCCCCCAAAAATGTGTTTATCACTAGAGCTATCACATTTGCTGCAATCTTCAAGTAGCTTTTTCAAATGAAATCTGTGTCTAAAAGTTATTATTACAAATTCTAATAATTACCAAAAAACCTCATTAACTCATCCTAGGTACAAGTTACTAAGAGAGTATTATCTATGCAAAAATTCCTTAAGTAAAAAGTAGACATAATTATACTAGAAGCAAACCAAGCAAGAAACGGAAAAATATATAGCATATTTTATTTACAGTTATATTTTTAGGCTTCATTAACCAAGAAGTAGCAAATACCTAAGCACACTTCATTACAGAAAGAATTATGTAATGATATAAAGAAAAAAATATACAGACGATGATTAACGAGTTTTCAGCCAGAGGTATTGTATTTATATCTTTAAGATTTAGAAATATTTCTCATTGTTTTTGGTCTTAAATATAGGGCCTGATACCGAAACTGTCTACAGTTTGCTGTAGACATTTTCAATGCAAACAAACGGTTTACGGTGTAACCAACAAGGGAATCAGTGTAAACATTTTCAATGCAAACAAACCAATCTTTAGCAGCTAGCCTTCAGTTCTTCATTGCTATCCAAAATATCTTCAAATAAAGGTGCAACTTACTACCAAGGCTGGTAGAGGAAGTTTGAGGTCCGGGCTAGAAAAGGATAGGGCTCAAGTCCTTGGGTGTTGCATTCGTAAAACGTGCTGAGTAATCCACTTGCTGGTAAGCTTGTTTTTAAAAGAAACAGGACCATAACTAAATTGGCTCAATTAAAGAGCAGGACTCAGGAATGCTGCCACAGACCAGCAGCCCCTCCTCCTAACAGCCTCATAACAGAGCTACCTCAGTTCTTCCTGCTGCCTTGGGTTCTAAGGAAGAACACTGAGATAATTTACAGGCCTACAATGAATCCCTAGCTGAAACATAGATAAAGCTCTTACTGCTAAGCCAGTTTAAGAGACTACAGATGTTTCTCAATAAAACCATTACCTTATTAGCCTTGTTTCATCTTGTAACAAGTATTATTAAATACTAAATGGCTTCCGATAGCCTCTTAGCAATTATGGTTTGCTGACCTCTACTTAAACTTACTGCAATGCTTTTTTTTTTTTTCAATGGAAGAACATACTTGAAAACTCTGAAGTTTGCTGCAATAGACCAGAAAGCTTATGGGTATGGGGAAGCCTCAAAAGTTGATGTTGAAAGGTGCTAGCATAAGGGATGGAGGTGCTGGTAAAGTCTTAAGGGCATTAGGAGGATGAGTTGGAAGGGCTGGAAGGATTCAGAGAAAAAGTTCTAGATGAGGGAGGGGCATTATGCCTTTTAAGGGAAAATCAGTCGCAGTGTCTCCGACTCCAGGTCTTGCTGGCTTCTCATTGTTCTCACACATACCCCACATGCTTCATGTGAAAAATCCCTTGCAGTAGCTTTAGTGTGCCTGTTGTGAACCAAGCTGTGGTTAAGGCTGGGAGGTTTGTGTGTGTGCCCAGGGTCTCTAGACACAGGAGGGGTCTCACTGCTGTGCTGGTTCGTACGTGCGGAGAAACACTGTGCCACATTTCTGATAAAATTATACGAGTTTGCTTCTTCTGTAACCCAAGACACACAAATACATAGTCTTCCATGAAGTGTAACTGATGATGTCAACAATTACATGGACTTCTCAATTTCAAGCAACAGACTAAACCACTGAAAGCCAATTTGTATGCATACTTCCATATTGGAGTTAAGAGTAACCTAGAAACTGAAATTTATTCAAACATTTATTTTAATAGTGCCTTTTGGAACATGTTTATTTCCCTTAAAAACTTAACAGAACAAACATGAATATTACAACACTTTCCCCTAGATATCTCCACGACAAGACTGTCATCAATGCATGATGACAAATGGTGTAACCAACCATAAAGCTGGTCCTTTACAACCGTGAAGAACCATTCTGCAAACACCCAACGCACCTCACAGAGTGTACAATTTAAAAACCGACACTTTAGCAAAAAGTTGAGTTAAATAGATTAAAATTTAGAAAAGAATTTGATTCAAACACCTATAAATAAGGCAGTTTTTAAAACTAGACCTTTACAATAGTACTGCGGCATCCATGGTATGTCAGTCACCCTTAGGAATGGTAAAGACATTATTACTTCTCTAAACATAGCACTAGCCCATGAAACAACAAAACTAAACAGTTGGAATAAAGATTGCATCTTAACTTACTATAAGGTATCAACTTATGCAGGAGTTAGTTTCTTTGCACTCATATGTAACTCCATTTTGAGTTTTAAATAAATGCAAACAATACCCACTGGAAAGATTTCAGACACAAGAACGCAAATTGTACAAATTCAAGCTCATAATTTTCAAATTCTCCCAAATAAAATATCAGATGCAGAGTCTATGATCTTGCATGCTATTTAGTTGATTTTCATTCACTTTCAAAATTTTGTAAGAATTTCTATTTTTTAGACTACTACACATTCAAAGAACATCTTTATAGTTACAGGTTGTCACTAATCTTTTTCTATAAAAATAGAGTTGCTTAAAAATTTACACCAATTTGCTTTAATTTTCTACAAATATTTTAATAGTTGTTAAATTCAAAATGCCTAATAGAATCATTTAAATTAATCCAGGTAGTCAAAATACTTAATATGAAAAATGTCTAGCAAAAGTTTGTCATTTAATAAATGATAAATTCATCACTAAAATAAATGATATGTTATGTCTTTAACTCCTTGTATCTTAGGTAGGTGGATATAATCACAGAACAGTGAAATATAGCTCCTATAAAGATCTGACTTAAAGTAGTATGGCAGTTTGTAGTGTCTTTTCCATTTCATGCATGTTGTACAAGGAAGTATGTAGCTTCTACTTTTAGATATTGAATGTCGATGTTGGATTAGCTGTCATGCAGTCAGCATAAAATAAGAATTGCTGACTAAGGGATTAATGAACTTTAGTTCAAAGCATTGATATTTTAAACATTTGTTTTGTGAACAGCTATACTAATGAAAATGCTGTCAATGAAAGTAAAAATAAAGTTTTAAGCATGAAATAGCAACTACAAAAACTGAAACTGCTATATGGAAACTCACTGATGAGTGAGTTTTATATTACAATACATTGCAATATATTGCTTTATATTGTCTTCATTTTGATGGTGGGTTTAAAATCTGTGTTCAGAAACTATAGAAATATCCCAAGAGTCAAAAATATTTATTTCAAGTTTTGTTTTTTTTAAAGTAATTTCCAAAATAGTTTTCTAATATAAATGTTTTCCTTTTAAAAATCCAGTTTTCTTGCAAAAGAGCAAGAAAAGAACAAGATAAAACCATGTGCTTTCCTACCCCCTCTCAACAACCAATATGCACTTAAGTGCCTATGATGTCAAAGGCACTAAATTTGGTAACAAATTATCAATGTAATATTAGCTTTAAAAACAAATACCTATACTTTACATTAATTAAGTCTTTCAAAAATAAGTGTACCTACTATAAGCCAATCAATTTGATTTTCTCACTGAGTTACTGACTGAGATTTCAATTACCTTCTGTAAATGTTCTAAAATTTCTTAGGCTCTCTCTGCATTACACAGCCAGATCAAATCAAATCAAAGTCTGATCTAGCCAGCCAGCCTCCCTTCACCATCATAACATGGACAATGAAAGTGAGTCATTCTCCTGCCAACTGAGAAACTGAGTGGATTAGATCTTTTGGTTTGGGTTCAATTAAACTCAAGCAGCCGTCACTGATTAAATTTCTTTCTTTCTTAGGTAAGAACAATCATTAAAATCAAGTACTTGAGAAAAATAAATAAAGGCAATAATAGCTAATTATATAATTCTATATTGGGGTTGTAAGAACCAAAGAAAAAGCAAACATATACTTACACATACACAAAAAAACCCAAAACCAAAAAACCGGAGTCACCAGCCATAAATTTATCATCACATGAGACAAGGGTATTAATAATCGGAATACTTAGATTAAATTATCTATTTTTTTTTTTTCCTGTCCTTCAGGAAAGACAGAAATTCAAAGCACTCAAAATGCTGGTTAAGCAAGCATAGGTGTAAACTGTGACTAAAATGTGAATACTGATTTTTTGGAGTTTTGGTCTCATTAAGAAGAGGCCTACGTCATATTAGGAGCATGACAAATATATACTGCATTAACACTTTGGTACTGATGATGTTGGGTTCTGAACCTACGGGAGGTTTTAAAAATAGAAATAATATATTTTTCATGGAAAAAGTGCAAGGGAAACAGAGACAGCAGTGTTAAAGCTTTTTTCTTAATGATTCCTCCTATTAGCCTAAAAATGACCTATTAGTCATCTATAACATGCTTTTAGAAAGAGGAATTCATCTCTTAAGGAGCTCTGTAAGATCTGTCTTAAGCCTTACTACAAATAAAAAAGCAGTACTTTGATAAAATGTTAAAAATAGAAATAATAAAGTGATGTCTGAAAAATCTAAAAATTAAAGAAGTATTTTCCATGACTGAACTAATTATTCCCAAAGTAAGCAAAATACTTTATCATTCATAAATGATAGCATATCTAAACAAAAAATACATCATTTCTAATAGCCTAAGAAAAGAACATTTCAACAATTTAGAAATTAAACCCTAAACGGGTATTGACAGCCACAGTAAGAAATGAGTGCAGTACAACAAAGTGTTGAGAGCTATTTACAAATTTAAAAGCAGTTCCCATTCTTTCAGCAAAATTGGTGACATAAAACCAAGTGCACCCAATTAGCATAGTCATCTTTTCACAGAGAAAAATACCAATGCAGGTTAACAGATTTCTGAAAAGATTCACCACTATATTTATAATTTTTTATTTAAACCTTTAAGATTTTATCCATGCTTATAATGCAGAAGAAAATCAGAAATCTTGGAACAAAAACTAAGTTTTAGTTTCTCTTTTCTAAAGGTTAAAAAAAAAAAGCACTGAAACCCTCGATAACAAATATAATTAATAAGAAGTACAAGAACATGCTAAGAATTCATCCTATCAGTAGATTTAACGTGGACAGTATGGAAGTATGCTTATCAGTAGCCCACCTTTAGTCAAGTTTTCCATTCTGAAGACTACTTTTGGCTTTCTCTTGTCTGAGGAGAGAGATGACTTTGATGCAACCCTTTGTAATTTTGATCATCCACATGACATTCATCCCATCCAAAATAGCACAAGTAAAGATCCAGGAACATTGGATTAAAAATCCAAGCCTTATGTAGGCTTCTGTTCCAATCACGGAATAAATGTAACCATAAAAAGGAGGTATTGAGACAATCCGTACGATGAAGAACACCACTGTCATGAGTATTCCATTGATGACGTTAGCCTTGGAAAACTTAGGATACTTCAGAGCTTCAAAGAACCACCTGGAAAAAATTTTTAAAAGCATCACATTTACTCTGCATCTCCAAAGATTAACCATTTTAAATGTTTTTAGTTTTTAAAATTCAGTGAACATCCTCCTAAGATTTATATAGAGAGGCAAAGGGCCTAGAATAGCCAACACAATACTGAAAAGGAAGAAAGTTGGCAGACTCATACTACCCACTTTCAAGACTTACTTACTATATAAAGCTACAGTATTCAAGACAGCATAGCATTGGTGAAAGAACAAATGATCAAAAGTGTTAGCCCAGAAATAGATCCATACAAATATACTCAACTGATTTTTGACTACAGTGTAAAGGTAATTCAATGGAGAAGGAATAGTTTTCCTAACAAACAGCTGGAACAATTGGATATTCATATGCAGAAAAATGAACCTAGGCAGAGCACATTTTACACAAAAATTAACTCAAAATAAGCCACAGCCTTAAACATAAAATGAAAAACTCTGAAACTTCTAGAAGAAAACATAGGAAAAAATCTGCATGATCTTGGGTTTGGTGATCGTACTTTAGATATAACACCAAAAGCACAACTATAGAAAAAAATATTGTTACTAAAAATATTGTTACTAAAATTAAAAACTCTATGAAAGGCACTGTTAAAACAGAATTTAAAAAAAACAGAATAAAAAGACATCCATGCACTGGGAGAAAATATTTACAAAATACATATAGGATAAAGTACTTGTATCCAAAATATAAAAAGAAGTCTTAAAACTCAATAATAAGGCAACAACCCAATTAAAACATGGGCAAAATACCTTAAACACCTCATCAAAGAAGATATACAAAGGAAAATAAGAATATGATAAGATGTTCAACATCATTTCTCATTAGAAAACTGTAAATTAAAACTATGAGATATATATATACATATATACATATCTATAAAAATTATTAAAATCCAAAATTCTGGCAATACCAATTGCTGGCAAGGGTATGGAGCAACAGGAATTCTAAAGCCTTGCTGGTGAGAATAAAATGGTAAAGCCACTTTGGAAAACAATATGGCAGTTATAACACTAAACATATTCATAGCACACAATCCAGCAATCACTCTCCTAGGTATTTTTCCAACTGATTTTAAAATTTGTGTCCACACAAAAAATCGCATGCAAATGTTTACACCAGGTTTATTTATAATTGCAAAAAACTGGAAGCAAGCAAGCAACCAAGATGTTATTCAGTAGGTGAATGGAGGGGGCGCCTGGGTGGCTCAGTTGGTTAACCGTCTGCCTTCGGCTCAGGTCATGAGCTCAGGGTCCTGGGATCGAACCCTATGTTGGGCTCTCTGCTCATCTGGGAGTCGGCTTCTCCCTCTCACTCTTCGTCTGTGCTCTCCCCCTGTCTCTCTCAAATAAACAAAATCTTAAGGAAAAAAAAAACTGAATGGATAAGCAAATTGTGGTATATCCACACAACGGAATGCCATTCAGCAATAAAAAGTACAAACTATCAATTTACATAACCACATGGATGAATCTTAAATGCGTATCATTAAGTGAAAGAAACCAGTCTGAAAATGCTACCCACATTATGATTCCATTTATATAACATTCCAGAAAATGCAAAACTATAAAGACAGAAAACAGGTCAGTAGTTGCCAGAGATTCAGGGAGAGAGGAAAAGGGTAGAGTAAGTGAAGCATAGGAGATATTTTAGGGTGGTGAAGCAATTCTGTATAATATTGTAGTGGTGAATATATGATGTTATGTATTAGTGTGTACAAATTTTAAAATGTCAGGAGATTGGGGGTGCCAGGATGGAATCTAGACTGTGACAGAAGAATCTAACTGCTTTACAAATACATACATAACCTCACTGTAGGAAGTGGAGTAAAAACAGGTGATCTAAGTAACTCTGAAAATGTAGCTGTAAGACTAAAGACAAAACAAAACTGTACACAGGCACTGTACTCTAGTTGATAAAGTTGTGTGTCATGGAAGAACAGGTTAACAATTCCGAAACCATTATACATATATATATACATACATATACATTGGGATTTAACAAATAAGTACATGTGTTTGATGGTGAAGTGGGGACCTGTTGTCTTACTGTTGGAGTGGAAAGTTACAGACAAGTGAGTGGAAGAGGCTAGATTGATCCATATTATACTGGATTAGAGTTGAAAACATCAGTATGAACTCATTTAGCTTAATACAGATATAAATATGGATGCAGCAGGAATAATTATAGTTAGCTATGTACCCTATGTATACACAGGTTAGTATACTTCCAAGTGGTCACCTGGGAGAGCATAGTAACAATGATGCCCCAGTAGTAATGAGCACACCCAGGGCCTAGATCTTGGTCTCTAATACCATTCTCCAATAAAAGGAACCAGGGCTCCTTGAGACACGGCTGATTCTAGGGCTAGAACAGAGAATATACAATATGAATCTAGCGTATTTTTTACTGCCAGAAAGTAAGGAAGTACTTAAAAAACAAAATGATGAGGTTATATCAAAGGGACACAGAAACCAACTGAAAGAGCTCAATGGCTAAAGTTGTACCGTTTTGAACAAATAATAAATAAATAATGTGGTACTGGATTTAAAACACCTGAAGTATAAAATAAATATCCATGAATCCATAGTAATATAAATGAATGAAGGAATGAGTGATTAGAAAAGATAAATATCCTATGCAGAATAATTACAAATAATTTCTGTAGATACTGCACGCTCAATGAGATAAAGCATAACTTCCCGCTCCTCAAGAGGGGAGCTAAATAATAGTGACTTCCTTCTAGAGTTCAGGATAGAAGGCAGGTGGGATAGAAAGAGTAACTTTAAAATTGAGAAATCTGACAAACCCTACTTCTTCAGCCAGGTGAACAGGAAAACATCAACGGTGATAAGTCATGTTTATAGCAGGGAGGCCTGATATGTTGTCATGAGAATGGCACTTTACTTCTGTAGTCTTCCTCCCAAAACCCCATAATCCGAGTCTAATCATGAGAAAAACATCAGACAAACCCAAAGTGAGAAATACTCCACAAAACACCTGACCAGTACCCAAAAACACCTCAAAAACAATGAAAGTCTGAGAGACTGTCACAACAAAGAGGAGTCTAAGGAGATACAACTAAATGTAATGTGGTATCCTGGATGGGGTCCTGAGACAGAAAAAGGACATTAGGTAAAAATTAAGGAAATCTGAATACAGTACAGACTTGGTTAATAATAATAATAAAATAATATTTGTTCATGAATTGTGACAAATTTACCCTACTAATGTAAGATATTAATAGGGGAAACTGGGTGTGGGGTGTATAGGAACCTTCTGTATCATCCTTGCAACTTTTCTATAAGTCTAAAATTATTCTCAAAGTTTATTTTTAAAAATTCCGTATTTTCTCTGTTCTTTCTGCTCCTTAAAAAAGATCTTGTTGAATTTTACCTCATTGTTTAGAGATTAAATGGTAAATGTAGTAAAATATATCCATGTATCTGAATATTTAATTTGACTGAATTAGTTATGACTAAGCTAGAAACTGCTTAACCTCAGTAACTAAAACTTAACAGTGAGGAAAACCTTAAAATATTTTACTAAGAGAGATCAAAAGATCAAGTAGGAGTAATTGGTAGGATAAGAGGTGTATTACAATTTATAAGTATATGTAGTGTGAAAAGAGAAAAGCCCAATTATTCAAGTCAATTAAAAGAGAAACTATTTAGGCAGCAATGGTCAAATTAATAAAATATCACAAACAGGAAAAGTGTCACTGAAGCAGGAAAAGTCCAAATCCTTTGTTCTAATCCAGATCTCCTATCCTCCAGTCTTCTCTACTCCAAAGACTTCCCTTGTTAACCTCAGCCATTCATTTCTTAGACTATGTGGTGGCCTTGGGATTATCAGAAATGCTATCCCTCAAATGACCAATCCCTTTCTCATCACAACTCTTAGCACCCCATATTTCACTTTACCCAGTTCTACCTAAACCTATTCTTCAACCACCCAACTCTCAAATCCCTCACTATCAGCCTCTAGACCTTGATTACTTGCTTTCCCACCTCCCTGAATTCAGTTAACTTCAGAACACATATCAGCACCCTCAGGTCTCTGCCACTTCACCCATCCCACCCACCCTGCCTGCCTCCAAGCTCTTATCACACCAGCTTTCCCAGGCACGTGGTATACACTACAGGTGCGTGCTGTACTCTGCAACCAGGATGCCTAGGTTCAGAGCCTGCTTCTCTCACTGTTACTGACTTCTACATCTCAGTTTTCTCTCTACAAAACTGGGGACGATGATAGGAACTCCCTTCTTCTATGAAGCTGTTACAACACATAGTAAGAAACTCCCCACTAAGAATTCAAGAAATAATTATTAGTCACCAATACTGAGATTAAGATAAATGGCAGGGACAACTATAATTTAAAGAGAGCTGCACTTCAGTTGAATTCTCAAATTTCCTTCACGGTCTTAATTACTTAACTCCACACTCCATAAAATTGCTTCCAACCTCTGTCTCACCATTCAAGTTACTTCCCTTCCTCATTCTTTTCTACTTCTCAGTCCCTTCAGAGGAACTGGCCTCTTCTAACTACTGAGATAGTAGAGTCCATCAACCATGAATTCCTCAAACTCTGATCTCAAGGTCTCAAAACTTCTTTTCAGGCACCTTTACCTTCATACTCAGATAAAGAGGTTTCTCTTGCTCTCTCCAAGGCTAATTGCTTCCCTGCCCATGATCAGGACCCCACTCCACCTTGTGGGACTTTATCCCATTCCCCTTGCTCCACCTAGATGGATTCTTTCGTCTTTCTCACCAACATGCTCAATTCTTCCTAATCCAAAAATCTCTCCTCTGCTTGTCTTCCTATCACACTTTTTGAAAGACAAGTCAACAGTATATTCACATTCTTGCTATACTTCACAACCCAGTACAATATGATTACATTCCTCTACAAAAGAAACTGGTCACCAGTGGCTTCCCCATACCCAAGACAGTGGGTTTGTCTTAGCCTTCATTGTAAGTGGTTTTTCTATAGCATACAACATTGCCAACCATCATACTTCCATCTCTCCTGACCTCCATGATACTATTTTCCTCTTGGTTCCTTAACTACACTTTCTCAATCTCTACTTCCTCTGCCTGTCTCTTAAATATTTGTGCCTCCCAAGCACCATTCCCTTTTATATGTGCTACCAAGGCCATTTCATCCACTCTCAAGGGCTCAACACCCTAACACAAATCTCTAATTTCAAGTCCTCTCTCAAGGTCTACTTGTAGTTCCAGATTTTTAATTTATTGTTGAACATTTTCACCTCATTTATTGGTGAGAATTTCACAAATTCTCAAATATGCCCCAAACTCAACATGCCTAAAACCAATACCCTACTCCTTGCCTACCCACTCCTCCTACCACAGAAAACTGCCTGTTTCTCTTCTGATCCTCCCAATCATTTGTGGGTTTTTTGATAGATGGAAACATTTTTATTTTCATGAATAAACTCCATTTTCGTATAAAAATTAAGGAATTTGCACAAGCAAACTTTCACAATAACACTAAGCCAGAGAAAATTGGTTTGTGTAATTAAATGGTTATATTTCAGAGAGCTGGATAAGACTGGAAAGAGCCCAAAGGCCATCTTTTCAATTCAGTTTGTATGTTATTGTGTCATGAGCATCCCAATGTTTGCTTTTTCTTTGCTTAAATTCAGGTCTTTCTGTGGAAAATTGTGTGTGTGTGTGTGTGGTCTGTAGATTTATTTTTAAAACTGAAGTATAATTGACATACCATGGTTTCAAGTGTACAGCATAGTGGTTCCACATTTGTACACACTGGGAACCGATCATCACAATAAGTCTAGTTAATGTCTATCATCATACAAAGTTGATACATTATTGATTGTATTCCCCATGCTGTACCTTACATCCCCACTCATTTTATAACTGGAAATTTATACCTACCAATCCTTCCAAACTTTATCAGTGGCATCACCAATCACTTAGTTATCCAAATCAGAAACTTACAGTCATCCTAGACTATGCCTATAGTCTATAACCAAGCCCTATCCATTTCATTTCCTAAAATTCTCCCTTATCCTTCCCTGATTCATTCCATTCCCACTGCTGCCGTTACAGTTTTTGGTTCTCAGTATCTCTTACATCTATGACTATAATGACTCAACTGGTCTCCCCTGACTCAACCTTTCTAGACTTTGCTCTTCTCACAAGTCCTAGACTGTATTTAGTCCAGAATACTTATACTTTGTGTTCTCTAAGCACTTCATGCACTTTCTAAATTTTTGGTTGTGTAGGAAGGTGATTATCTACAAATCCAGACTTAAAGAACTTGTCCTTTGGCTTTACTATGCAATCACCATATTTATCTTCTGCCAATTTTTTCATGTTACCAGTGCCTGGTCTTTAAGCCAGACTCATTCATTCATTCATTCATTTATAATTTTTTAGACAGAGAGAGAAAGCGCGCTCACGTGTGAGCAAACAGGAGGGGCAGAAAGAGGGAGAGAGAGAATCTCAAGCAGGCTCCACGCCCAGCATGGAGCCTCACCCAGGGCTCAGTCTCATGACCCTTAGATTATGACCTGGGCTGAAATCAAAAGTTGGACACTTAACCAAGTGAGCCACCCAGGCACGCCAAGCCAGTCTCTTTTAAAAGAAAGAGCTCATATATTAATTCAAGGTGAAATAATATTTACATAGTTGCTCTTATCTTCCTCTCTCACACCAGAAGGGCCACTTATTTTGATGGAATCTACTTCTTACCTAATTCAAACACTTTCATACCAACAAATAAAGGCTAACAGTTTTTGAATATATGTATTGAAGCTGAGAGGGAAAGGGGCAGGAGGAAGAAAGAAGACATGCATGTGGAAAGAAAGGAGAGAGGGAAAACTCTTTTACCCACCATCTACAGTTATTACTAAGTCAAGGTATACAAGAAAAGATAGCAAATTGTATGTGTTTATAATCCTCAGCCAACCCCATAGAGAACAATCTGTCTTTGGTCATTTAGCACTTCTTTCTCCCACTGCCCTTCCAAACAAATCTGAACCTTTCAATTATGTCCTGGGAATTAACTGTGCAGAGTGTGGTACTAACTACAAATAGTATAAAAACAAGGTACTATTTGGTATAATTAACATCTGGAAAAAGCAGAAGGGGCTCCTTGCAGGTAGAGAAAGAAAGAAAAAAGTGAGAACCGAGGATGGAAGCAAAAAAATCAATCCCTACACAGCATCTTTGGTGAGTTTTTGGAGTTTGGAGTTGAGGGTCAGAAGTTTGAATGAGCCTTGGGAAAGCTGCAGGGTCCGGGAGATACTGTGAGTTCAAGAGGAGCGAAGAGAATTTTAAGAAGTGTTGCTGTGAGTAACAAACTGGACCTTTGTTGACATCCTTGGAAAAACTCCAATAAGGTTTTGGATGGCTGTGCTGATTCTGGGACTCTACACATAGACTGGGCAGTGAGTTGACCCTAGTTGTACTTGGTTACAAATGTCATCCTTTCAGGCATGTAAACATTGGAATTTAATAAATATTAACTCTGAAATTTTACGGATTCAGAAACTTAAATTTAGAAAAGTTGCCTTCTGCCTCAATGTTATTTTGACTCCCCTTCTTCTTCTAAACTATTCCTTCATTATCTACTCTTCCTTATCTTATACTTCCATTCTAGACACTCAACTTTATCGTTTAAATGCCATCTTTTCTCATGGCTTCAAATGCCACCTCTATCTGGTCATTTCAAAATTCCTCTCTGTACCTCTTACTACATTTCCACTCAAGATGCTCTGTCTGTCCTCTTACCTAACATCTCCAAACCAAACCCACCACTTACCCTCCAGGCTTCCTCTTGCCTTCTCATCTCTTTTCATGGGCCCATTCCTCAAAGGTACAGCAGAGAAGTTATCCTACACTCATCCCTTTTCTCTATCTCTAATTTCTCATCCATTGCCAATTTCACTTTTTCTTCCCTGAAATCTCTATTTTGTCATCTTTTCTCTATCCCACAGCCTAATTTGGACTCCTATTTATTTTCTGGACTAATGAGATTACACCATTCATGCACATAACTAAGAGCTGTCTGCTAACCTTCTAACCCAATCTTTTTCCTCCAGTCTTCCAATCTATCCTACAAATAACCAAAAACTACAATTACTCAGTGCTATTTTCAGAATGACTTCCTCCACTAGACTATATTCTCATTATCCACCAGGTCAAGTTCAGTCAGCTCTCTCTGACACTCAACACCCTCTATGTCTATCCACCCTCCTCCTAGACATATTCTTTGATCCTACAAGTTTGGGTTTCCCTTTCATAGAGCATGTTTATTCCACTTTTTAAAAACTTATGTTAATTCCTTCCTCCTTGAATGGAGGGCCTCCCCTCACCATCCATTTCTAAAAACATCCTAAAACATTTTAAGAATATGTCCTGCCTTCTCTGTGAAGGCTTACATGACAAATATCAATCAAAAATAGGTCTTAAAATGTGGTCCATGCACTCCTGAGACTTTTTTGGAGGGTGTACAAGAGAAAACTATTTTTATAATAATATTAAAATATTATCCACTTTGCTTCTTGTGCTGACTTCTACAATGATGGTGCAAAACACTGGTAGATAAAATTACTGTCATCTTAGCACAAATCACAGCAATGGCACAAAATGGTACTAGTGGACATTGTATTCTTTACCACCACACTTGCAATTAAAAACAAAACAAGGGAGTAAAAAAAAAAAAAAGTTACAGAAGGGGGAAAAACGTTTCACTTAAGAATGTCCCTGATGAAGACCAGTAATTTCATTGCATCATGACCTTTGAGTACATCTTTTTAATATTCTGTGTGATAAAATGAGAAGTATACATAACACACTTCTGCTTCAAAGTACAACAGCTGTCTGAAGGAAAAAACCCTTGAATGATGATTTGAATTATGAGCTAAACTACATGCCTTTTCCATGGAACACCATTTTTACTTGAAAAAAACTGAAAAACTATGTTATTTAGACTTGGGTATTTGGCAGGCATTTTCTCAAAAATGAAAAGTGAGTTTGTCACATCGAGAAAAGAAGCTTGTCAGTATTTGTTGCCAGTAACAAAATTTGAACTTTCGAATGAAAATCAGAATTTTGGAAAAATTTTATCTGGAAAAAGACTCTGATAGCCTCCCAATGCTTAGAGACTTTTTAAATAAGATCAGTGGTGATATCAACTAATGTGAGGTTTTTTTAATATTACTAATAAATGTACCAACACTTGGAAGGCCTACATAACTCAGTGGACCAAATAACCAAATGACCAAGGCATGATGTTACACAATTATGCATGGGCAAAAGATTCAAAGCACAGAGAGACCAACGAATTTGAATGTAACTATGTATGGAAAGTTTGCTGATATAATTTCAGATTCTACATTTAACTAACCTTTAAGAAACTACTTCTTGGTATATTTTTGTGTAATGTTAAAGAAGAATATCCTTGAATACTTGAAAAGGCTACTCAAATACTTCTATCTTTTCCTATTACATTATTAACTCTGAGAGGCCGGGGTTTTTTTTTCATATGCTTCAACCAAAACAACATTTCACAACAGACTGAAAACAGAGGCAGCCTTGAGAATCCAGATAAATACCACCATGCTAGACATTAGGAAGATTTGCAAAAATGTACATCCATGATACTGTTCCCACTAAAATTTTTTTCTTTTTGGCAACGTAGTAATTTTTCACAAAAAAATACACATTATGTTAATATAAAATATTATTGTTACTATTAAATGAACTAATAAATATTTTTAATGTTGCAGTTTTAATTTCCAATCTGGCAAATATCAACAGATATAAGCCCACAGGAAATAAAAGTTCATTCAAGTCCTCAATAATTTATGAGATCAACAAGTTTGAAAACAGCTGTTTTATACCATTAATACCAGCACTTTTTTCTTGCCACTTTTCATATAACAACTTGTTTTACTAGCTCATTATTTCATATTTTTAAGTCCTACTTTTTCAAACATAGACGTGACACCAGACACCATACTAGAAGGTCCCGGAAGGCAGACACTGGGACATTTAAGTACTGAGGAGGTATTTAGGAAATACTGAATTAACATATTAAGGAGCATATGTACAAAGTTCTTACAAACTATTTAATTTTAATAGCAATGCATAAATATGTCCTCATGGCAATTAAAGGCATTTAGGCAAGAGAGAAGTTACCACCATTATAAAAAGAAACCTGATACATGGGTATAACTCAGCAGCAGAAATGTAATTGAAGCCCAGGTGTCTAAGCTTTATTTCAGTCTTCTTTTCCTCTGTAACCCACCACATGCATCCCATGTGCCTTCTTAAATTATACAAAGCTTTAAAATAGAGAAAACATAAAAATATCACAAACTATAAAGAAAACAATTACCCAACAGAAAACTCTAACAGAGCTTAAGTAGCTGCACTCAATTTTGTTATGATCTCCTTGTTGCTGCATTATACCATTTCTTGTTCACATTCCAACCACACTTCTCCTTTTCTTAATTTACTAAAGATTCAAGGCTTTTAGATACAGGTATAGAATTAAACTATTTCTAACTTTACGAGTTCTCAAAGAGTTTCCAACAAAAACAAACTGAAGTTCCTTTAAGCATCAGACCTAATTTTCTCCTGCTTCAAAATCTCATATTTTGAATCATATTTAAGAGATGGACATTGCTAGAGCTTAACTGATCACCTCTTGGGGGTCATTTTTTCAAAAAGTAATTAAATGGGTACTATGTGCCAGACAGTGAGTGCTGGACCATGCAAAGTTTAATAAAATTTTGCCCCTGATCTAATGAAACACTGAGATGAGTAAGAAACAGAAAATGAGAGAGAGAGAGAATATTATCATAAAATACACTAATCATAATGGTGTAACTCTATGTCACTATTATGGAAGCAAAGGTGAGGGACACCCAACCGGACCTGAGAGAGGTGGGGTTTAGTGATGGAAATAATCCTTAGGCTGAGTCCTGAAGGAGGAGTAAGGAGCCAGGAGACCTTTCCAGCACATGGACAAGCTGGAATGAGAGATTTTTGAGGGGGGAGAATGTGGCAGAAAGAATAACAGATGTAACAGAAAAAGTTCTGTATCCCATTAAAGAGTCCATGTTTTATCCTGTAAGCAGCCAGAGTCACTGAGGGGATTCAACCAGGGGGGCTGCATGTTCATTGTTGTGTTTTAGAGAGATCATCATAGAAGAGAATAATACAGAAGCGAAATAAAAGGGGAACAGGATTGGAGACAGGCAGACAGTCTATCTAGAGCAGGAATCAGCAAACTTCTTCCACAAAGAGCCAGAGAGTGGACATAAGGTAATAGGCTTTGGAAACCGTACAGTCTCTGTCCCAACAAATGGACTCCGCTGTTGTAGTGTAACAGAGGTCATGTGAACAAAGGTGCATAGCTGTGCCCCAATAAAACTTTATTTACAAAAAACAGCAGTGGGTTTGGCCCTTGAGCCTTAGTTTGCCAACCCCCAGTCTAGAACAGCACTGTCCAAAAAAACTTTCTGCAATAATGAAAATGTTCTATAGATGTGCTACCCAATTCAGTAGACTCCAGCCACGTGGGGCTATCCAGCACTTGAAATGTTACAAGTTAGACTGAGGAACTGAATTTTTAATTTAATTTAATCTAATTTAAATGTAAATAATTACATGTGGCTTGTGGTTACCCTATTGGGCAGGACAGGGTTAGAGGCTGGTACAGGAGCCTAGACAAGAGATGATGGGCACTGATAGTAGAGGTGGAGAGTCAGTGGCCAAGGCAAGAAATATTTAGGATGTTATCTGGTAGGACCTAATGATGGACCAAATGTAGGTGAGGGAGAACAGTCAAAGACGATTCCCACATGTGGAGCAGGAGTGACCGAGAGAATGGCTGGGCCACATGCTGAACAAGAGAATACAAAAGACTACAGAGGGAAATATGCTGCATTCTATTTTAGACATGTTGAATTTGTTGTGCCACCTGGGAGGAGAAAACACTTGACTATCATACAAAGAAGTAGGTAGTATTAAATATGCTCTTTTTAAAGACAAAGCAACTGTAGTACGGGGATGTTAAGTAACAGCTCAGGTCAGGGCAAGTTAAGTGGCAAGGCTGAATTACAACTTGAGTTTATCTGGTTTTAAAATTCATGCATAGTCCATTACACAAAAATGAGCAAGTAGGTAGTAGCTGACCTTGAAAGGAGAACTCACCCCAGGGAGAAGCATGGAGATCAGTGGGCCCAGAAGAGAGCCTCAGGGAACACCAGCATTTATGGAAGCATGTCTTACCAAGGAGGCTGAGAAAGTATGGTCAGAGACATACAAGGACTGGATGAGTGCAGTGTCATGAAAGCAAAGGGAGCTGGGCCGTACAAGGAGGTGACCAACAGCATCGAGTCCACAGAGAGACACAATGCGATAGGCACCAAAGGGAGTTTGCTGGATTTTGCAACTGGAAGTCACTGGTGATTCTAATGAAACAGTTCCAGCAACAGAAGAGGAAGCCTCATTTTAGGGAGTTAAAGAGCAAAAAAAGATACAATAAAGTAGAGAAAGCAAGTATAAACTATGCGCTTCCAGTGTTCACCGGGTTTTTGTGTGTTGAATATGTACGACATTTAGCACTTCCTGAACATATACCAAATGGCAAGCACCATGCCAGGTGCTTTATATACGTAATCTCATTGAATATTCACAACAAACGGTGAAGCATCATTATCATCATCATCCCTGTTTTATAGCTAAGAAACCAGGCTCAGAGACATTAAATAATCGTCCACTCATATACAAGGCTAAGTGGGAGAGCTTAGATTTGAATGCAAGTCGTTTAACTTCAAAGTACATGCTCTTTGCTCTATACTTTCACATTATCAGTCTTTGAGGATTGCAGAATTATTATTTTAAAAATTTAAATGGTCAAGCCCAAGAAACCGATTATCTTCTTGAAGAAATAAGATTACACCACCCGAAATATGGGCAAACAAAATAAGAGTGAATAAGCAAAACTTGGGAAAGAAAAGCTTCAGCAGCAGATCTGTAATCTATTCTCTCCTGTTTTGGGGGTGGAAGGACCACTCTTCCCCTGCCCCCACCACCTTTGGCAAAAAAAAAAAAAATCAGGTTAGGGGCACCTGGGTGGCTCAGTCGGTTAAGTGTCTGCCTTCGGCTCAGGTCATGATCCCGGGGTCCTGGGATTGAGCCCCGCGGCGGGCTCCTTGATCAGCAGGGAATCTGCTTCTCCCTCTGACCCTCTGCCCACTTCGTGCTCTCTCTCTCTTTCACTCTCTTTCTCTCAAATAAATAAATACTTTTTTTTTTTTTAAAGATCAGGCTAATTGCTTGGTGAACATACTAATGACAGATGTCCTGATAAACAGACTAATGGTATTTGTTGCAGGAGAGTCTCATCCATGGAATGCTTTTAGGATATACCTAGTCTAGGATTGCTTATGGCAAACAAACCTAGAATGTATGGACTTATGGGGTCTGACCCCGTGGGGAATGTTACATAAGCTATGTAACTATCTGAGTATCAAATGGAGACGTTCCATAATCAAGAGAGCTCCTTCTATATCTGCAATATGAACTACTCATACTGCTTTAGCCCTCATAGATAACCTTATTCCAGAGTCTGCCCAATGCAAAAAGGACCCAGGGAGCCATTCTGATGGTCCTGAAAATCTCCCTGCTTTGCCAGTGCCTCGTGATTACCTGGATCCTTGGCTTAATATAGGGTACACTCTCTAACCCACGCAAGTCTGATTTGACAGTCCCAATTCTCTGGGTTATCTCTGTACTAAGTCACAAAAGGGCTACATGCAATCATGGGAGCCCCCCCTGGCTTTGGGACTTTGACCGAAGATTTTAAAGATAGGCAAATTTTTCAAAGATGGAAGGGAAATTAAGGATGTGAATAAGGGAAGAAACTCAAGAACCACTCACAGGTGCATGAGACAGTAAGGGTTCAAAAGTGACTCTAATGAACAGTGAGAAGTAAGGCTGGGAACATATGGAGCACGTTATAGTGAACCTCAAAGTTAGAGAAGAGTCTAAACAGGATGCAGTTTCTGGAAGAAAATAAATAAGGTCCGGAAAGTGGATCACAGGGAGGGTTTCTTTGGCAGCACTGTGAAGAAAGGACTGAAGAGAGGGTGAATCTGGAAGGAGGGAAGTCAGTCAGAAGGCTATGGCAGTGGACTGAACTGTGGAGATCCTGAAGGCCCTCACCTAGGACCATGGATATGGAGTGAAAGGAACAGCTAACTTTACACAGGAAAGATATCCAAAAGATATCAGCAGACCTCATTAAATGACAAGGTCTAAGGGTCATACAGCACCATAGTAAATCCACTGGCAAATATGAGCATCTACCTCCCTCCATGAGGTGGAGCTTAATTTCCTTTCTCCCTCACTCCCTTGAGGGTGGGCTATCCTTCGTATCTTGCTTTTAAAGAATAGAGTAAGGAAAAGAAAAAACTTCACAGTGGAGAAACCTGGCAAACACCACCTTAACCGTGTGATGCCAAGTGCACATCCCCAGTGATGTGGACATCATGTACCTCCTAACATGATGTGATGAGAAGGGCACTTTGCCTCCATGGGAATCCTTCCAAAACCCCATCACCTCCACCTAGTCTTAAGAAAAACAGACAAATCCAGACTGGGGGACAGTTTACAGAATAACTGGACAGTACTTCTTAACACTGTCAAAGTCAGGAAAAACAGGGAAAGACTCAGAAACTGTTACAGACCACAGGAGACTGGGAAGACACGAAACTAAAGCAATGCCGCAATCTGGACTGAGTCCTAGAACAAAAAGAAAACACTAAGGGAAAAACTGATGCAATTCCACAAAGCCTGGAGTTCACTTAACAGTGATGTATAAATGCTGGTTTCTTAAGTTTCAACAAATGGTCCATGTTATCAGCAATAGGGAAAACCAGGTGGAGGAGGATATGGGCGTTCCTATGCTATCTTGGCAACTTTTCTGTAAATCTAAAATTAGAAGACAATTTTTTTTTAAATGAGGGATGAAGGTAATGTCACTACCAGATTTTGGGAAGAGGAATAAGCTGGTGTCAAGAATGTGAACTGGAGGGGTGCCTGGGTGGCTCAGTCGTTAAGCGTCTGCCTTCGGCTCAGGTCATGATCCCAGGGTCCTGGGATCGAGCCCCGCATCGGGCTCCCTGCTCAGCATGGAGCCTGCTTCTCCCTCTCCCTCTGCCCCTCCACCTGCTTGTTCTCTCTCTCTCTCTCTCAGTCTGTCAAATAAATAAATAAAAAATCTTTAAAAAAAAAAAAGAAAAAGAATGTGAACTGGACCCAAGATGAACCCAAGTATAATAAAGCATCGCCATCCTTCAAAGAGAGCTCTGTTCAAAAGCTAGGACCACCACTTTCTACCTAGAGGATCCTGGATAAGTTTCTCTCACCTTTCCAAGGCTTGGTTTCCTCATTTGCACGGATAATAATTCATACCACATATTCTCATTTTTATTTAGTAGATTTAGGATCTTGGGAAAAATTTCCCCAAACTAAAAGGAAACAACACAAGTTTAAAATAATGAGATTAGTCACCTACCGCTGATTCACAAAAGGGCTGGAAAGTTCTGCAAGCAGGCGAAAATTCCCAATGTATGCCAGGACTCCATCCCCCTGGATGATAAACATAAAACACAATGTCAGGGAGGACATGCTTATCAACATTTCCAAATATTAAAGGAACATTCAATAACTTCTCAGCATAAAATAACAATTGATATCAAAACAGACCAAGTCTCCTAGCTGATTTTCTTCTTTATGAGAATTTAGAAATGTCACTAGAATTTTACAATATTTTTAAAAGACAGCATATTGTACACTTATGTTCACCTATAAAAACAGATTTTAAGCAGTTGTCCCATGTTGAACTAATGAATTCGGCAAACAGCCATTGGTAACAGCATTCTCAAATTACTGTAGAAATAATTATCAAAGTAGTGTGAATTTCAGAAGTTGAGGAATTTTATAGCAATTAAATACCTAATAGAAACTCATTTTTATGTCCATTAATAAAAATCTCAAAAGTGTACTTAACATCTTAAATAACAATATGTAAGCCTGTGAGCAGATGCGTATTTGCCAAACGTAACAACATATGCTAAAACTTATGTATCACATTTGACCTGAAAAATATATTTGTCAATCAGAAGATCCTACAGCTAAAACACACTCTCAGGACCTCTCTGAATTTAGAAACATAATGCCTAGTACATTGTATGAATTTAATAATAGGAAAAGTAGAGCAGACTTAATAAACTCCGAAGAACAAAGAAGTATACATTAGAAAGAAGAACAAAAGTATACATTCCAAAAATATTGTGTAATTTAAAAAGAAATAGTCCATGCTGCCTTCCAAATGGGAACAATATAAAGCAATAAAAAAAAAATGAACTTTTTATTTGAAGATTTTCTCCATGGAAATTATTTTAGGGATTAAAAATTCAGAGCTGGTTACACAAATTAGCTTTTCCAAGACTAATCTAGAACTTTTTATAATCTCAAACTCACTGGCCTTAGTGAAACTGAAATGTGTGATGAGGAGGAACGGAAGGAAGAGGGACAAAGGGCAAAGACAATGGGTAAGGTGAGTATTGTGCACAGGGGATGATCAACTTTAAAGTCAGCCAAGACACAGCCACGTCACTCCAAAAACACGTGACAACATATGAGAAATAATTACTCACATGTGTTATTACTTTAACAGAGAACTATGAAGAATCGATGTTTATCTGAAATTATATATTGTTCTGTACTATTTACTTTTGTTACAATAAGAGCTTGTATTTAAACAAACAGTAAGATTAGTTAATAGTGGTAATTAGTAGTAATTAAGAATAGGACAATTTAACAAATAAAATGTGTGAAGACTTATTTATTTAATTTATTTAGAGAGGGGGCAAAGGGAAAGTTGGAAGGGGAGGAGCAGAGGGAGAGAGAGAATCTTAGGCAGGCTCCACACCCAGTGCAGAGCCAAGCGAATCACAGTCTCAACAACCTGAGATCATGACCTGAGCCGAGATCAAGAGTCCGATGCTTAACCAACTGAGCCACCCAGGTGCCCCAATATTTTTATGTCCTTTTCTGCCCTTTTATTTAACTATTTTTCTGGATATTTAAATTTAGTAGGCTATATTATTGTGTATTTTAAGAAACATACATCTGAGACTTTGTAAAAGGGGAATGTAAATACAATGGGACTGAACAGATGTTATCCATATTTAATAAAAAATAGTAACATCTTCTTATCCATGATACAGTAGCATATTTTTACTCTTCCAATACTACTTCTCTGAACTGCCTGTAGCCTTTAGGTGAGGTATATATTATGTTTTTGCCTTTTTTTTTTTTTTTCCAGGAATGAACTACAGTCCAACATAAAATTCACTGACTTAAAGCTCTGCTCTTAGAAGTCCATATTACTGGTATCAGTCCAACAGGATGACCTCAACCTAAATATTTTAAGAAAGGTGTGAGCTTAAAATACTTAAGATTTTACTTACTAGCAACAGCAGGCTTTTTAGAGTTACAAGAATTAGGTTCCCAGCTCTCTTGAAAAGGTCCACCCACTTTGAACCTACAGGCTTGTTCTGCTAGACCAGCTATTTGTCTCCAAGGTCCTTTGCATGTATAAATTCATCATATAGACTACCCATTTGTAAAATATCCATCCTTTTTCAACACTCCAAAGCATACTGGATGGAGTTAACAGTTCTAGTAAAGAAAATCCTGTTCAATGTAGCTACTCTTTTCTGGTAACATTTCTGAGTTCAGAAGCAGTCTTATTTCCCCAAAATGAGTCATTATTCCATTGTATGAGTGTTCGTCACAACCTGTACACCACATTAAGCAACTAAGGTTCGGATTGTTCATCCTTTTCTGGCTGCTTTACCAGGTTCCTTAGCACTCACCAGACACTAAAGAAACGGTGCATAAATACCCATTTATTTAATGTAATAACTTTTTTGCCTTCTCATCCTCAATTATTTCCAAATTACAGAAGGACACTCTCCTTGCCTCACACTCTAAATATGTGATTTTGCAGCTGGCCATCCTTTGCTAGCAACAATCGTAGCTATGTTGTAGGCACATGTCTATGGAGGTCATCTCCTTCCATTTCCATAAAGTCAAAACTCTCACTGGTCTTGCAGGTTTTGAGGAAGCTAAAGGTGAGAAAGAACTTTCATTACGAAATCCTCAACATCAGAGGTAAGCAAATCACATCCCTTTTTAGCACTGTACTATGCAAGGTGTGGAAGACGTTTCCCAGGTAGTATCTTTTCATTTTCTTTGGTAAGAAGTTTATAGACTGAATGGAACTTGCCAAGTTTACATTTGCACTGTCTGCCAAATATGCAGACAGACTGAGCAAAATCTAATTCATATATGAACAATACATCAACAATTTTTGTTTTATGTGGTTTCTTTATAATCTTTACAGGAATCAAAAATTCAACTTGAAACTCCATTTTTCAAAGCAAAGTACCTAAGAGCTAGGGAAACATCTTTGTGTTGCTGTGATTCCATGCAACACTTGATAGAGTGAAGAAAGTATGATTGTTGGTAAGATCCAACGGAATCAGCTCTCCATGTGTAAGAAGCCAACACATCTGTTATCAAAATTTACCCTTTTTTCACCAACAGGATGTTTTAGTTGCAACCTCTGAATCAGGAAATGTAACTTTCGTCAGTTTCATAGAATGATCAAGGGAAAAAATAAAATGTGTATATCCATGTGATAGGTCTATGTTAATTCAGTGCCTACTATTTTCAACTGAGCGACAATGTCTTTTTGGAAGATGAAAAAGTACAGATGGATTTAGATGCACCTGCCTGTCTCATTCCAGATTTGTGAGACTCAGTCTCTGCAGTCTTTTACATCCCCATCTCTACCAGGCCCATATTCGTTTGCTAGAGCTGCCATAACAAAGTACCACAGGCTGGGTGGCTTAAACAACAGAAAGTTACTGTCTTACAGTTCTGGAGGCTAGAAGTCCGAGATCAAGGTTTTGGCAGGCCCATGCTCCTTCTGAAGGTTCTAGGGAAGGATCTGCTCCAGGCCTCTCTCCTAGCTTCTTGCAGTTCCTTGGCTTCTGGCAGCCCAACTCCAATCTTCACGTGACATTTTCCCTGTGCACATATCTGTGTCCAAATTTCCCCTTTTTATAAGGATTCCAGTCATACTGGATTAAGGACCCATCCGACTCAACTATGACCCCATTTTCACTACTAATTACATCTGTATTTACTCTATTTCCAAATAAAGTCACAGTCAGAGGTAGTAAGACTTAGAACCTCAACAAATCAATTTGGGGGCGGGATATAATTCAATCCATAACAATGTCCAATCCCAAATTCTTTTCTGCATATTGTGCAGTATGGTCTGTTTTGGTTATCTAATTCCCTAATGCATGTGTCTTTCTACCCATCTATGATAACATATCATTATATACTAATATATGTAATAATATATATTATACATATTTCCATATATAATAACTATACCCTTCTTTACTGGTAACGATGGAGCATTCTGGTGTTGGTATCATAACTATTCTCATTCTCATTATCTGAACTTCCAATGGACAAAGATGACTGTTAATGCTTTGATTACAACATACTTCAGTTGCATCATTCAGCGTAATGTGATAATGAATGATCCATTATTTCTGTGATTTGCAAATCATGGTTGCCATGATTTTTTTGCATCACAGGAAAAGATTTCACAGGATGTGAGATTTTCAGTGGTAAAATGGTAAAACCCGGATGGATTTGGGCAGGCCACTCCCATCTTTGTTTTATTATGAATTTTATTATAATGAATTCCAAATGGCAGGTGAACTTTTTCATTTTAATACATGATCAAAATCACATTCCCAGCGATGAGAAAAGAGGAATGAAAAAACAGTAAACCTCTCTAACTCATCTAGCACAAAGAAGCACTTTCAAGATAATAGGAAACAAATTGTCTTTCATATTCCAAGTTCCTGGATGTTTCGTGGACTTATTTTTTAGTTTTGATGATATGTTTGAAGTTTAGGTGTTTCCAAAGGAAGTGGTTGGAATGTTTCAGTTAAGAAAAGGTCAAAAAAATAAGTAATTGTGTTCAGTTGGAGATCATCCCAGGAAAATTAAAAAGCTGAAATGTCCTGCTTTTCTCTTACCATAGTTAAATTCTGCAGTGAGTAGAGCAAGGGAGAAGAGCTTTGAAAATAGCGTACAGGTAGAACATGACTCTTGGAGAGGCAAAAAATGCAAGGAAAATAGTTACTTTAGTGAGATTCTTACTTGAGGCAGACATACAAAAATCTTAGAAATATTTTTACTAGGACAATCCTCTATTATAATGAATTCATGTATGTAATAAACATTTACTCTTATTTTTAAAGATAAATTCTCTCATTTATGACATTGCCTTTCCGCCCTCAGTTAAAGACAGCTCTTCTTCCAATCTATTTTTTCTAACAATCTTCTTCTGTTTAGTTGTTTTAAATCTATGGCATTCTAGGTAACTATATCCAATGTTTAGAGGGTATGACAGACCAAACTGCTGTAAAGTATGAATTAATACATTCCAAAGGTCAGCCAAAGTCTTGCTAAATTACTTACTGTACCTTTCAAATAAATTATTTTTCCAAAGATAAGATCCAATACTGAAATTTTTTTTAAGTTTTTGTGATTTCTAAAATATTTTCAAGCGGACACACCAAAGTCATGCAAAATACTGAAATAATATCATAGCAACAGTTTTACTCTCAAACTTCAAGAAACAATTTTAAATATTTCTCTCTAGTGAACTTTAAAAATACAAAAAAATATGAAATATACTAAGGTTTTGTTTTTTTGTTTTTTAAGATTTTATTTATTTGACAGATAGAAAGAGAGCCCAACTAGGCAGAGTGGCAGGCAGAGGGAAAGGGAGAAGCAGGCTCTCCGCTGAGCAGGGAGCCGGATGTGGGGCTCGATCCCAGGACCCCAGGATCATGACCTGAGCTGAAGGCAGCCACTTAACTGACTGAGCCACCCAGGTGCCCCAATATACTAAGGTTTTTTGAGAGTTTAGAAAATTATTTCTTCTAACTCCTTTCAAATTGGTATAAAATTAAAAGTAACTATTAACCAAAGTATCAGGTTAATAGCAGATAAAACCTGACTTTATGATAGTCTTTAAATATTAAAAGTTACTAGTAAAAATTATAAATTTGATATGTTGCTTTCATCTCAATTTAGCCAAAATGCAGTATCACTACACTTTGAAAAGATTTTCTCTTGAGTTTATAAAAATTGGGCACAGCATCCTGGCTTTTCTTATAATTTCTTTAACCTCTTTCCAAAGAAAAGGGTTAGTTCTCTCATTTCTAACCCAGTGGTTCTCAAAGTGTGGTCCCCAGACTAGCAGCATCAGCATCACCTGGAAATTCGCTAGATACGCATATCTCAGGCCCCATGACAGACCTACTGAATCAGAACCCCTGGGGGTCAGATGAGCAACTGAGTTTTAACAGGCCTTCTAAGTGATTCCAATATTCACTAGAGAACCACTGTCCTAGCTTACAAATGACCTACGAATCTCTAAGCCCTTGGGGGAAACTACCCCCCTACTTCTCTGAAACTGTAATTAGTGAAGATTTACAAAGCCCCCCATCAGATCCCACAGCATTATGAAGGCAGACCAGCTACATCCCTCTACAAGTATTTCCTGACTCCTTAATCCCCAGTGGGGTCAAGTGTCTCAACAGATCTCTCTGCTTGTCAGGATGCTTACCCCTGCAAATATCTATATTCCTTGTGTCTTTTTACAGTTCTATCCATAAAGCCTAGTGCAGTGCCTGGCCCATATTTCCTGAGTTGAACCTCACCTGGTCCTCAGTGTGAAGCAAGCAGAATCACCTCCAAAACCAAAATCCTAAGAGTCCTACAAACCTATTTCTGAGTGGGTGAGCACTCTGATGAGAATATTAGTATTCCATTCTAAAAGAAAAGGAGAAAAATATCCAGATTTTAATTTTGTAAAGAGATCAGTAGCAAAGAATTAGAGGTCATCATAAATGTGTTATGATAAAAAGTCTGATATTTCATTTCTAAAACTTGATACATTTACATTAGTGAAGCAAGACAGAAAAAAAGTGGGTAGACAAGTAAAAGAGATGGGGAATATCACCTCACACCCATCAGATTGGCTAGTATCAAAGACAAAAAAAGGAAGTGTTTACAAGGGTATGGAGAACAGGGAACCCTCATGCACTCTTGGTGGGAATTCAAACTGATGCAGCCACTGTGGAAAACAACACGGAGGTTCCTCAAAAAATTAAATTCTACTTCTTGGTATTTACCTGAAAAAAAAAAAAAAAAACACCACCACCAATTCGGAGAGAATCTTGCACTCCTATGTTCATTGTAGCATTATTTACAACAGTCAAGATATGGAAGCAACCTAAGTGCCCATCAACAGATGAATGGCTAAAGAAGATGTGGTGTATATATACACAATGGAATATTATTCAGCCATAAAAAAAATGAAACCTTGCCATATGTGAGAATATGGACAGACTGGACCTAGAGAGTTTTATGGTAAGTTAAATGTCAGAGAAAGATGAATACCATATGATTTCACTTATATGTGGAATCTAAAAAAACAAAACAAATGAACAAGCAAAACAGAACAGAAACAGACCCACAGATACAAAGAACAAACCAATTCATGGTTGCCAGAGGAAAAGGGTATTGGTGAGGGAGGGGGAGGGTGGCAAAATGGGGGAGGGGGAGGGTGGCAAAACTTTCGGTTATAAAATAAGTCATAAAGATGTAATGTACAGCAAGGGGATTAGAGTCAATTATATTGTAATAACTTTATATGGTGACGGATGGTACTAGACTTAACGTGGAGATCATTTGGTAATATATAAAAATATAAAATCATGATGATGTAAGCCTGAAACTAATAAGATACTGTATGTCAACTATATTTTAATTAAAAAAAAAAGAGGTAGGAGAATTTGATCTAGCTATGGATCAGAAGGAAGCAGGTTATCAATGAGCATGCCAGCAAACTAAGGAGCCCTTTATTAACTGCATGACCTTGTGGCTGTTACTGAATTTCTCTAATCCCATTACCAGATCTCTATAAATACAGTGAATACTTTGTACTAGAGCTGATGTTAGGAGTATGTGGCTGCCGCCGCCACCTTCCTCATCTTCCCCGTTTTGTGGAACAGTGGAATGACAGGGTTAGAATTAACTGATAGATGGAAGTGTCTAAGAATGCCATTTGATTATTACCACTGTATCCTGATGCTGATGGCAGAATTTCCATAAATATTTCTTGGCTGGCTGACTGTTAGAATCTTTCAAAACCTTTTTCTATTTGGGGAATTCATTATGATAATTAAGCAATTAAGTCTGGAGAGGCAGGGATAGTCAGTAAATGATCACAGCCTGGGGCATGGAGGCCAGGATTTGAACCCTAGCTCTCCTGGGTGCCTCTGGGCGAAGCTGATCTAAATTTCAGTTTCTCCATTTGTCAAATGGGCATAATACCATCTTTATGACAGAACTGATGTGAGAATAAGATGAGCTATGTACTAATGGCAGCCAAGAAAAATATGAAAACAGAAAAGGCACTCAAAAAGTGAAAAAAAATTTGTAGTTAAAGGTGAAATTGAACCTAGTACTTTTTCATACCACGATTAGAAAGATTAATTAAGTTGCAGGACAAGTCCTAAAAGGCCTATTCCTTCCTGTCTATGTATTAGTCTTCAGCTCACTGATACTTGGGTGACTTCACAGGAATGAAGGGCCCAGCTGAGGAAGAGGTAAGATGAATGACACATCACCATCACAATTAATGAGGCCTGAATGTGGGCTCACTATTGCCATTTCACTATAAAACATAAATTATGTCAACACATCACTCCTCAGAAAGTGGTAATTGTTACTTTCTAACTGTTGCAGAAAAAAATCCAATTTCAAAAGGAAAAGAAATACTTCTAAGGGTTAACTGTTTTATTCACAGAATAGGTTATGCCAACTTTCTACCTCACAACCATACTTCACCCAACCCAAACCTCACTCTGTTCATGACAACTTTATGTTCATTACCATCACAATGTAGGATTGAAATGGCCTCTGAAGATGGCCTACTTCTATTACCCACAGATTTTTTAATCCCATCTACCAAAGCTCTTCCAATTTGCCCTTCAGCCTGGACAACTCCATGGTGAGAAGTGCGGCATTTCCGAAAGCTGCCTTGGGAGCCATCTTGGGATTGCTATTCAAAACTACTGCACCCTCTCTGACTTCCACTCACCAGTCCTACTTCTCTGATCCTGGCAATCCAAAATCTCTTCTTCACATGATAACCCTTCAAATATTTAGAGACAGAACATGTCTATCTTCTTTCCAGGTACCATTTCCAATTTGCTCAGAAAATTCTGGTCTACCGTCTTCAGAGTTCCTGAGCCTTATTAACTGCCAGTCTTCAGAAAACAAAAACAAAGAGAACAAACAACAAAAACCAACCAATCTCTTGGTGAAAAGAACCATTTGCACACAATAATCTCTACACAGTAACCAGTTAAATCACATACGCACATACATCTTTTGGAAGGCACAGGATAACCTTCCGAAGAGAATTTTAGCAGAACATATAAATATACCTAAAAATGTACATACCACTTGCCCAGAATTTCAGCTCTACAGAATTATTCTTTGAAAATAATTGTGTATGGCACAAATATGAAAAGATAAAAGGCTGTTCACTTGATTTATACATAATGGTGAAACTCAGAACAAACATATAACAATAGGGAATTGGTTAAATATGATTACATATCCACATGCCACCAAAAGAGATAATGATCCAACCAGATGGCCTGAGAATGAAAACATTTTCAGAACTTACAAAAGACTTAGAGAATTTACCTCCTTCCCACTCTTCCTTAGGAAATCATTTGAGGTTATGCTGCAGTACAATGAATGAGTGAACCAAGAAAGACAGACATGGGATCCGGGAAACAGTGGCCCCACACTAGGAAAGTCATGGCAGGAAGTCCAGGACACTGGGCAGCAGACCTAGAGAGCAATCTGTTCACACTGCAGTGGAGAATGGAGAGCTCCAAGGGCTGGGAAAAGATGATCGCAGAGATGCAATGCTATCCTCCAGAATATTGAACAACTCAAATGTTAAACGTTAAATGATAAAGGCAAATGTTGCAAGAAAAAAAGGGGGGCATCAGAAACTCTAAGCAAAAATTAGACAGGAAATGTAATCTTGCTTGTGCAGTGAACTCTTTTAATATAATCGTCATAAACATGTATTCATTTTCTCTGTGTAGGATCAACTAGATATAAAGGAAAACTTAATATGATTACGGAGTAAAAGGTAAACAGCTTAAAATCTTGGCAAGACCAAAGTCCAAGTACAAATGACAGAAATTGAGAAGTGAAGTAGACACAAAAGGAAGAATAGGAGCACTAATATCTTCACCTTAAAAAGTATCAAGAGGTGCTACAGAACCAGAAATAAAAGTTTTCAGAGGAAGTTAGAAACTAAAACTCCTTTCACAACAATGAAAGGAAGAAGGGAAAGGAAATAGAGGTGTGAGCATTAAATTCTTATCTGTCAGAGCAAGAAGATAATATTCTCTAACAATGACAAATAAGATGTGGGTGACAGTCTCTGAAGATGGCCAGCACCAATTCCTTCCCTCCCTGTGTGTGCACAATGCTCCTCATAGCAGGAGGTGGGCTTTTATTTTCCTCCCCTTGAACCTAGGCTGCCCTAGAAAGCTCACTTGACCACCAGAATACAGTGGAAGTAACATTCTGACTCCTTCTGAAGTGAGGTCATGAGAAGCCCTGCAGTTTCTTCCTGAGAAGCCCAAGGCACACGGAGGGGCCACATATGGGCGTGGTAGGTAGCAACCCTGCTGAGGTCCCAGCAGAGAGCCAGCATCAATTGCCAGCTACTGGAATGAGCCCCTTTCAACCCAGTTGAGCCTTTAGGGGATTGCAGTCCCAACTGCTACCTAACAGCACCCACATGAGAGACCCCACGCAAGAACTGCCCTGCTTTCTTTCCTTTTTTTTTTTTTAATATCATTAAGAACTCATTGAGTCAATGGGTTTCAATGGCCACAGCAGTTATTCTAATTGATGATCAAAATGTCACATTTTTAGCCAACAGGACAACCTTCATGTTGGTTACTGTGTCCTTTTGACACAACCCCATTAGTCTTTGATAGGTTCCTTGCTTTCTAACACAAGATTACCAGAGTTATTTTGTTGTATGCAATACTTCAATATGTAAAACAAATTTTAAATTTTAGTTTTGACCCCATTTTTGCAATAGTCATACACAGAATGCTGTTTTTGACTTACGCATACACACACAAGACAAAAATAGAAATACACTCCTAAATGTAAATGGTAATTAAGTAAACATAGTTATCTCTGGGTTGTGGGATTGGGGCTTTTTTTCTTTTTGCTTGTCAATGTTTTCTAATCCTCCAATAAAAATGAATGACCCGTCTAATTAGTTTTTTTTCAAATGGCCTCTGTTTATGTATTATTTTTCATAGCTTTTTAAATTACAATGTTGCTATAAGGGGCCTTAACCACTGTTTTCCAAATGTATACTTCTGTGGTTCTCTTTCTACCCTTCTGAAGTTCTCCTGTGCCTCTTGTAGAGGATCATCCTTCTTCTGGTCCCTGACCTTGCCCTTGACCATACTGCCTCCACAAGACAAACCTTAACTTCTAATGGCATATGGGCCCCTTTCCCCTGGAACAGCCATGCTATCGCCACAAACCTCATAGCGTCTAAAAGTTATCTTTCTGCCAGTGTCTCCCATTTCCTTCCATAGTATCACACTCCTCTAGTGCTCTGGGTCATTTTGCCCTCTTCATTCCGTTCATTCTCTGAAATCCAAATTAGTCACCATGCTCTATTGATTACAAAATAGCTTTTAGATTTTTCTTCTTCATTAATATGACCACCACCATAACCACCAAAATTAAATTCTTCATAATCTATCACCTATATTTATTCTGAGAACCTCCTAGAATATATCCTCCCCCATGCAGTATTTTTTCTACATATCATCATCAGCTTTACCTTCCTAATATGCCAATTGTATCAAGTTATAGGCTGGTGAGGTGGAACGTTCATTCCACCAGGTGACCCCATCTGACTCATCCAAATGTACAACCACTACCAGGCGCACACAGACCCCATACCCTGACAACCGAAGTCCTTACTTCCACCCCTGAAGATCTGACCTCTTCTCCTCAGTGATTTTCCTCATATCTTCCGACCTAGGAAGCTCTCCCCAACTCTTTGCTGACGATCTAAACATAATTTTTTTTTGAGGTTGTGTGTAAGTCCCATCTATCACAAAAGCTTTCTTGGGAAATTCAAAAAAGCACAAATATATATAGGAAAATTTATGTACAACTTATATTCACTGTAAGAATATACATCAAGTATTGTCAGTAGTTATCCCTGAAGAATCAGACCTAGAAAACATTACACTTACTAAGCATTATATTTCAACAAACTTAGAATTTTGTTTACAAATATCCACATTCAGACAAAAAATTAATAGAAATTAACACACTCATCTTTCCATTCCCTAAATTGCTACAGCATTATTGCTTTATCAGTGGGTGATGTATTATTTGAATTTTTTGATAGTTTCCTATGCTTAACTCTAAGCTAGCTAACGGAATCCCACAGGTTCTATCATATCTTCATCCCCTACCCCCACAGCTCCTTAGTTCACAACCACACAGGGGTGTAGAACTATGCTTCAGTCATCTTGCATCTACATTTTCTGCTCCTGTCCGTCAATGACTGGCCCCATGTTTAACCCAGTATACCTGTGAGAGCATTAAGCGTGGCACACACTTAGGGGCGTAGGTAACCATTAGATAAGCTTTAGGTTATGTGTAATTCCTCATTACCTCATCCCCCACTCTCCTACTCAAAAAAACCTACTGAAATACAAATGAGGTAGATGTTATTAAAGGGAGAGGTGAAAGGTTGAAGTCTACTCTAATATTTTTAGATAAATGAATTACAGATTTTGACACTTTACTGTTAGTGAATTTATGATAAAATTCACAACTCACTTCTGGCCAGTATGGGGTTTCCACCTCTACCATCTACCTTTGAGGAGCTTTGCCTACAGTAAAACCCGTACTTGCCTTGGCCTCTACACGACTCTATGAGGGAAAACAAAACAGGATTTGTCTGATCCGTTCTGGAGCTTAAAAGAAAATTCTCCTTTTAGCCAGTGATTATGAAAATCTGGATTTTCTTACCACGGGAAATTTAATTTTCTTCAGCTGAGAGTGGCTAGGGTTAGAGCTTTAGAAGGTAAGGGAGAAGGGTAACTAAAATGATCATGCACATACTCCTGTTAGCATGGTTTTAGATACTGTGCCGCCGTCAATGGCCTGGCGTGGGATGGGCACCCTATCCCACCACTAGGTCTAGAGAGAAGTTCCAGGCATCCGAAACTGGACACCTGTGTAAAAATGTGACTGTGTTCGGCAGTAGCAATAATGAGGTGCTTTTTCATAGGTTATTATACTGACCTAGGTTATTATAGGTTATATTATAGGTTTCATAGGTTATTATACTGACACATTTCCATGGAAACCCTTTTCAGAGTACCATCAATCTAAAAATGAGATTTGGGAACAAAATCCATCCTATATTTAATAACTATTTGCTGAATTTTAATCATTCAAGGCTTTTGATTATTTATTTATAAGGCAATCGAAGGTCTGAGCTAACACACAGGACTGGATTGCCAAATCAGATTCATGTGAAACTGTGATCTTATCTGGTATTAAGCTTTACTAAATGTTCCAAAGATTGAGGCCATCAAATTATTCAGAGGACAAAGAGAGAGGTGGGGGACATCAAAGGCACCTGGTAAGCCAGATCTTCCCTCTGTTGGACAGGCATCTCTGGCCCAGAAGAAATGAAGGTTCACGAAGTTCCCCACAAAACAGTGAGTTTAACTTGTAAAACATCTCCGTCCTCTACCCCAGAAAGTTGTACAGCCGAGAGGACATTCTCCAAGGAGGAAGGCCTCACAGCTCCTAGGTTCACATTACCATATAATCTTCTCTTTTTAATATTTTATTTATTTATTTGAGAGAGAGAGAGAGAACTCTGAGGGAGAGGCAGAGGGAGAAGCAGGCTCCCCACTGAGCAAGGAGCCTGATGTGGGTCTTGGGATCGACCTGAGCCGAAGGCAGAGGCTTAATGACTGAGCCATCCAGGTGCCCCACATTACCATATGATCTTTAGCCAGGGATATCTTAAAGGCATTTCAGAGTTAAGGTCTCCTCCTCCTAACAGAGGTCAGTACTCTGTTTACTCAAGGGTCCTGCTGACAAGATTAGATGGGAGTCACCTGCCCTCCTTTCTCACCCTCCCTTTCTTCCAAGAAGCAAATGGATTTGCAGGCCAGCTGCTTTCACCCCTTCCTTCCAGGGTTACTTAAGAAGTTGGGGACAGAACTTAGCTTATTCTTACTTGCCCATTGCCTAACTCCCCAGCATTAGAACCAAATCAGATCATTTTAACAAAACAGCTGAATCACAGAATCTCAGAATAAAACTTCAAAGATACTTTAGTGTAAACTCCTACCCAAAGTTTCTACTTACTATATATCTATTTTCATATCTATCTGGTTGAAGATATCTTATGGTAGAACTATTTTAAAAGGCCACTGTTATAATCATCTATTTATTTACTGGGGATGTCTCTTCTGTAAAACAGAAGTCTGACCTTCCTCTCTTTTACTGTCCCCAAAGGTCCCAGTTCAAACACCTGAATTAACCCAGAATAAATCTACTCTTCTTCCATTTAATAGTGCTCTCACATTCCCAAGGGCATTTCCAAACTACCATGTCCTACAATTTATCTTTTGTAGGCTGACCTCTCTGGGTCCTTCAACTGTCACAGGACAATAGTTTCCTAATCTAATCTCCACTGTTATCTGGCAGCCCCTCCCCCACACCAGGCATATGCAAGGTCCGGGACACCAGATAATGAGCTTGGGTGTGGTCTAACCAGGAAAACTGTCATTTTTGTTTGAATTGGATGCTCTGCCTCCCCTAATAGAGTCTAAATTTGAAACCAGCTTTCTTTTAAAGCAGATGTGACATGCTATTGGTACAACTGAAGTTTTGGTCATTTATCACCTCTGGGTCATTCTTCCCTTCTTATACATTGTCACACCTAAATGCAAAACCTAACATTTATCACTGTTAGGTTCCATCTATTTGTTTCAGCCTATTGCTCCAGCCTGAAAATGTAATATATCATCCAGCATATTATTAGGTCTCCTTCCTAGCCTTGTTTCAGTCATTTGATAGGCTTGTTAAAAAAAAAAATGTGGTAAAATATACGTCACATTAAATTTACCCTTTTAACTACTTTTAAGTGTTTAAGTCTCCAAAATTTTTCTTTTTCTTTTTTTTTTTTTAAGATTTTATTTATTTGCGAGAGAGAGAATGAGAGACAGCATGAGAGGGAGGAGGGTCAGAGGGAGAAGGAGACTCCCTGCTGAGCAGGGAGCCCGATGCGGGACTCGATCCCGGGACTCCAGGATCATGACCTGAGCCGAAGGCAGTCGCTCAACCAACCGAGCCACCCAGGCGCCCTCCAAAATTTTTCATATCCCCAAACTGAAACTCTCACCCATTCAACAGTAATTTTATCCCCTGCACCCAGCCCCTGGTAACTATTCTGTGTCCATGGATTTGAGTATTCCAGCACATCACATAAGGAGGATCATATGGTAAGATTGCTTTTTAAAAAACCTAGTTAAGAACAAAATATTGACTCGGGTAGACATGGCAATGCTCTCAGCTGACATCTATTTTATCATCACACATAAGTCCAATATATGAACTGTTTTGTTTTCTGGTATTGAAAGGAAATAGGCTTCAAAAACCAGGCCAGGTTAGAGAGAGAAAGGGAAACAGTTCTAAGATAATCCAACTATGCAAATCTGAGGGGATGCTCTGTGCCCACAAAAGAGCATGAAGCAGCAACCACAGGGCAAGAAGGGAAGAGCTAGCCCTGAACTCCTCCTAAACCAAAACAGAGGAAGGTCTTAAGGAGCCTGGTTATGTTCATCAAATAGGGGGAATAGTCACATCAGGTATTCTATAATAAAAAGTAAATATTAAAGCAAATTCCAAAAATCCAAACACAACATATATTTGTGTGTATGTAGGTCTTTACATATATGTACACACATATATCACATATTTTTTAAATGGCCACTTAACATTTTTACCACGACTAATCCCTTAATTAGTAGTAAGTACAAGCTAATTGTATAACTGGGGTTGCATATAGATTTAAATAAGTAAGCTATACAAATACTAATAAAACAGTTTTTTTTTATTTTCCTCACCATATTTTCTTTTACTTTTTTTTAAATTAACATATAATGTATTATTTGTTTCAGGCTAATAAAACAATTTCTCAGACTGACTTCTGCCTGTCTATTGCTCATTACAAGAAAAGTTGACAATGTTTTATTTCAGTAGAAAAAGGGTTAACATGTTATTCCAGTTTTTAAAATATTTTCTTTGATTTAAATATTTAACGTGTTTTATTCATATGTAAATTTAGTGGGGAACAGAAATCACACAGACCTTACTATTGAATCTTGCTTTAGTAAGCTATATTAGGTGGCTATTTTAATACATACCTAGTCAACAAAAGTGTTAAATTTTGGAAATTATCTTTTGAAATGTTGCTCTAACAGCTATGATAGTTACCTAAAATTTTTCTTTAAGACTATCCTAATGGGAGAAAAGGAGGAAATACATTATGTGTAACTGAGAACAGGCAACACTATTCAAGTCATCTTAAAACATTTTAACAGTTTAACACTGTTAATGATAAACTGTTGGTGAGTCATGGCATTTCTTTCATGGCACTTCTGTGGAAATTCTTCTTTTGACTAAAACTAAGACCGGTATTTTTCTAATTCTTCTCTCCTGATATACATTACAGCTTTACCGTTTCTGACACAACAAGTCTTTCATTTTTCAATACCACTTCATAAATGCTCGCAAAATGTTTTTAAAATGTAGACACTGGGGTATAACATTAAACAAGAAACAAATTCTCACCCTCAAGGTATCACACTGCAGCTAATTCCCTTAAATAAATACACTGAGAGCCTTGGAAACCAAATTTTCTTCCTCAATTGCAGCTGCATGGTTTAATGATTAGATTCCAGGGTAGTTTAATAATGCAGAGGAGTTGGGGAAAGTATGTATAGTGGTGCTCTTTTCAAGTTCAAAAGTTTTCCAAGTATACTTTTTTTTTTTTTAAAGATTTTTATTTATTTATTTGAGACAGAGAGAATGAGAGAGAGAGAGCAAGTATACTCTAACTTTTATCTAAAGGTGTGGTTTGATTGGGGAATGGCGTGATCCACAAGAAACACAGAAAAAAATGAAGGCTACCAAAGAGATCAGAACAGGAGTACAAAAGACAGTGGTTTATCCTTAAAAATAGGATTTTAAAGCATAATTGTATTCTCGTCCCTTATGATAAGAAATTACCCTGTCAGGGCGCCTGGGTGGCTCAGTTGGTTAAGCGACTGCCTTCGGCTCAGG
>NC_058406.1:78675846-78698220 GCF_002201575.2 Neomonachus schauinslandi | reverse complement strand
GTTGGTTAAGCGACTGCCTTCGGCTCAGGTCATGATCCTGGAGTCCCGGGATCGAGTCCCGCATCGGGCTCCCTGCTCAGCGGGGAGTCTGCTTCTCCCTCTGACCCTCCCCCCTCTCATGCTCTCTCTATCTCATTCTCTCTCAAATGAATAAATAAAATCTTAAAAAAAAAAAAAAGAAATTACCCTGTCACATTTCCCCTAATAATTAGTATCCTGACTGAGGGGGGGAAAGGTGAATACTAGGAAAAAATCTGTAGGATTTTTACCTTTCTATATAGACAGAAGAGAAGATTCCTTAAGCTCTAAGTTACTCTACCAGAGAATTTTAAAACTCCAATAAATATACTGGAGAGAGGTACAAAAATAGTGATCAAGACATTATATAACCTATATATAACCTATTAAATAACCTATATTTAAGAGGATCTTACTTTTCAACTATTCAGTAGAGCATACATTTAAAACCTACAGATAACTTGTCTCTAAGTTTTAGTTACAATTAGACAATCTTTTGGGGTGTCTGGTTGTCTCAGTCAGAAGAGCATGTGACTCTTGATTTCAGGGTTGTGAGTTCAAGCCCCACATTGGGTGGAGCAATAATTTAAATAAATAAATTAAAAAAAAAAAGAAAACCTTTTAAGAAAAGAGGTTACTATAAACAGCTTAAATAGTTGCATACTTATCAAGTCAAAATGCTTCCACATACCAGTTCTCATCATGTAAGTGAAGAAATTCATAAAAGTTTATACAAAATAAGAGTAGTTGTTGCTGTTATTATTTTGTTAACCTTACTTAAATTGCACAAAGTGACATGGGAATTTACTGCATGGAACAAAAATTTTTCTATAGTTTAAACAGGAAATGTAAAATCTATAAATGACAAAGGATCACTACATCTATAAGCATTTATTTTCTAATTTTTTTCTGTTTCCCTCTGAATAGATTCACTTTAATCAGATAAATTTACCTCATACCATTCATTTGTTTCATACAACAGAACATAGGAAGCCACCAAAAAGCAATCATCCCCAGAAAACACTGCGGCTGATTTTCTTATCAATAAGGCAAGAATTAATTTCTTTGCACTTTGATTTTTTTTTAATAAAGCCATAAAAGTTCAAAGAGAAAACAGTATTCATCCCACATAATTAAATACTCAACCCACCAATCCACACACAGCCAGCCTTTTGCCAAGCCTGGGATTCAGGGGCCGAGCAAGAACAGCAGCTCATCGTATTCACATTTCCAAATGCACGTAAGTAACCTGTTATCTTTCATCGGCTTATATTCTTTTCATAGCACAATGGTTATTTGTGACGCATGTTCAGAGAACATACTTCTGCACTGCAGCATGATATTAAACTCACATGGGCACCCACACATTCTTCCCAGATTTAATCAGTATTTTGTTAGTGAGCTTTCATGTTTTTTTAAGCAAGTGGTTAGGAAGCAAGTGCTTGTACACCAAAAACTTAAGACCTGTGAAAGGTAAAAGTCTATATTTTATAACGACTTATAATCTATTAAAATCTAAAAAGAAGACAAACAGTAGGAAATGCCAGGAAAAATAGCCTACTGGTTCAGAAAAATAAAGTGATTAATGATACCTTTTGGGTATACATAAGCACTTATTTATAGCATTAAAACTAGCATAGTTTTTTTAAACATTTATATTAATTTATGACTTTAATGGGTGATAAAGAGAGATATTTTTATATATCTGATTCTTGCAGAAATAATGCCAAATTCACATCTTATTCACCAGCTATCTGTGTGGGGGTCAATATAAAGTGGAAGAATATTATTAATACACATTTATATTAATTTTTAAAAAACCCTCCAAATAATCACAGATGTCCAATAATATAAGGATTTTAGTAATACTAAATAAGAAAAAAAAATCCAGTGGTTATATTTAAGTTTTAAAAAGGAGAAAACATGGAATGGTATACCATACTACTACATAAAATTTATATTATTCTAGGGACACCTGGGTAGCTCAGTCAATTAAGTGGCTGACTCTTGATTTCAGCTCAGGTCATGATCTCAGGGTTGTGAGACTGAGCTGAGCTTGGAGCCTGTGTTTCTCTCCCTCCCTCTCTGCCCCTGCTCTCTCTCTCTTGCATGCATGCACACATGTACACTCTCTCTCTCTCTAAAAAAAAAATTTATATTATTCTAGTTTACATATGTCTATTATTTCCAAATATCTATATGGGGACTGTTGGCATATCTAGGTTGAAAACAACTGACTGTAGAGAAACCTAACAAACATACAAGGGATATAAAATTGCTAATTTACAAATATATAATGTAGAAAAATAATTTTAGACATAAAACTTAATATGCATTACTGCCTGAGATTTGCTGTGAGTACCCTCTATTAGCTCAGTCTTGGAATTCTGATGAAGTCTCTGAGCAAGACTCCCCCACTGCTCCAGCCTACTTAAATGTAATTACATATGTACATGTAATTGCACAAGAATTAAACAGAAAAGAAATACTGTAGTTGGTTATATAAGAACCTATTCCTAGCTCTGGCTGTTAAGTCATAAATGCATCTAGAGAGACAGGCAGATGTCAATAGCTACGTGATCCTAAAGGTTTTAAGTGAAAATTCGAGAAATTGGGGTTATCTGCCTTAAATTTTATGAATCCAAATAGACACACTAATACAAACACACAAGTCATTATTTTTGTTAATAAACAAGATAACACATCACAACAGTGATCCCTGAAAGCATCTGGAGTTGGTCTTTATAAATTGAGAACTGTAAGTTTCGATTTCTGTTCACCCTTAAGTCATCACTCCCCATCTTGTCTACTTGTCAGGCTACTGTAAATCCTGGCACTCACCAGTACAAAGTGGTATGCATACAGCGCTGTACAATGGTGAATTATAAAATATTTGTCACCAATCACTTTCCAATACAAAATGAGAATCAACAAATCTGAAAGAAGGAAAAATAAGTGAGATATTACATAGGAAGAAGGCTGTACTTTTCCCAGTGTATTTAACTTTCCTCCTTAACAACTTGTCACAGTCCATACTGAGCCCACGGCACTTTGTTCATACTTCACTAGTCCAGTTACCCACCTTATTGTAAAGTACCTGCTTCCACACGACTGTTCCCCCCCCACTCTACTGTGACCGCCCAGGATGAGGACCAGGTGTGGGAATCCAGCATAGTGCCCACCACACAGGTAATATATTGGTTGAAAGTACAAATGAGTAACTTGTTTCCAGGGTTAAATAAAATGGAAATGTTACTGAATAAAAATAATTTTTAAATAAGCTTAAATTACTGATGTTTGTGACTACAACAACTCACACAGATAAGATGGTTGGAGAAAAGGAACAAAATGACCAACTCATTCATAACAAAAATTCAACAAACTATATTTAAAAATTAACAAAGGATATGATTAAATATTAATTCAAAATAGCAACAAAAACAAAAACAAGAACTAAAACTATTAAAAAGATATGCAAAGAAAGAGGTCAAGGCCTCAATTTCTCCTTAAGAGATCCTGAAACTAAACACCATGATTCCGAAAATAGTTTCCCTTAACAAAACAGAATGTTTAACAAAACAGAAACTTCTCAAAATGTTAACACAACTATGTTCTTTACCAAATGGCTACATGTGAAAGGCAGACATGGAGACAAATGGCTATCATGGATGGAAACCAGGGGAGGATTCAAGGCTTATGGGACTGGAGCTTATATAATATGGGAACCTTCTTTTATATATTAAAAAAATGAAAATTACTGATACAAAACTAGATGTGAATATTTATTTTTAAAAAAGTGATCAGATTATAAATTTTAAAGAGAAAACAAACAGTACAAATGTGGAAATCAAGAAAATATAACACTATTAGTAACTGACTGCATGACAGACCTCTCTAGATATATTTTCCCGACGAATTGTGGCTGTACCCTCTTTGGTCACCAATTTCTATGATAATGACCTTGTAATATTTTCCATAGAGAGAATAAAAAGAATTCACTTTTCATTCAGCTTGGTTTAGAAAAGTCGGTTTCAGTTCATAATTCTTATTTTTAAGTGCTTCAGAGTATTATATTATTTGGGGAAACCTTTATCAAGTTTCTTTCATACAAGACTTTCTGGGTGGTGACTACTCTCTGAACGGACAAGGCTCATGAAGCGGTGCGAGAGGTGTACTATAAATTGTGTGTCATCCTTGTCAATGACAGCATTTTGTGCCAAACAAGCAAATCTTTTTCCAATGTATTCACATGATTCACTCTTCTTTTAATTGGGCCATCAAATAATCCAATCACCTATTCACTATTTTAATTTGAAATTTATCTCTTCCTCCTAATGAATTACTGTGTTTTGGTATAATTTAATCTTTTTGTTATAATTCACTTCTTGATGGCAGAAAATTTTCTACTGAGTCCATCACTCATCTTTATCACTTTTGTTTCATATCCCATTATTTTTATTTGTATTTTTCAGCTATTTATTACATTTAAAAATTATATAATAGGGTTCCCTATATAAAATGTCCAAATCAGGGGTCTGTTCTTTTTCTCTTGTCTTACAGAGACTGTCTAGAATGTCTTTTCAAAAAGTTTAAATGGTATATTCTCACTTAATTTCTCCTTTGTCTCATAGTATAGAAGGCTATTCCAACCCCTTCCCACAGGAGGAGAAATATGACAGAGGGAAACATGGAGTAGAAAGAGTCCATGATCTTAACTGATCATGGCTAAAACAGTTTCCTTTTGTGAACTTTCCCCAAACAATACAAAACTGCAAGCACAGGAACACATTTCAAGGGCCCTTACAAGTGAGAGAAACCTTGATGCTTAAACTTCATTAGCTTCCCACGAATTCCACCTGAGAGACCCTGTAGACCAAAAAATGGACCATTGCTAGTAAAAAAATACCCAGGCCTAACTGAGGCCCCACTCTGCAGCTCTATTGTCAAAGAGAACCAGAGAGCCAACAGGAAAAATGTTTCATGTTCTACCATCACAGCAGGTATTTTTTTCCTCTTATGGGTCCTACAAGTGACTTCTCCAATAAATAAACCAAAAGCATAGACTATGTATTCTTTGTAAAATCCCATGAGTACTTTAAAAAGAAACAGAGAGTGGCCAACATATCACATACCAGAAATGAGGTAGCCAGAAGCAATAGAGATATTCACTTTCACAAGCGATGAATCACCCCTATAAATATTAAAAAAAAAAAAAAAAGATTCCCTTTTTTTAGCACATGGTTATAAATGACAGCTACATTTTTTTCCTATTGAGAAATGTAATCAAAATGCTCTCTATAGATTCTTGAATGGTAAATTGTCATTTGTACCAGGCCCTGTGTTAGCTTGAAATACTTCTAACTGCACAAATAATCATAATTTCTTATATTAGCTATAAGTTTTATATAAATAATTTTACCAAAAGATAACTTTTTATAAATGTGTTCTCATATGATTTGTTTGTGAAAGAATTCAAATGAATTTCCAGATGCTGGCTGGTTTTTGTTTTTGTTTGTTTTTGTTTTTTATTCCTTATTCTAAATCAGAGATTCAAATACTCAAGAAATCATCTAGCCTGCCCCCTGATCTTAAGGCAATATACTAGATCAGTATCACTTTACTGATGACTGGAGAGATCTGCCTATTGTCACACAACTGGAAAATGGTCACACAGGACAGTTTAATCCTGCTGTTTTGACACTTATATATATCAAGATCCTACAATTTGCCCTAATAATTATCTTTACTCCAAGAAACAAATACGAACTATCAGTCTTGTGTTTGGTTTATAATGTAAACTACTGCTGAAATGAACACAAAATTAAACTGATAACAGCTAAATTGCAAATGGAAAGGTTTAGCAGAAGTCCTGTCTACTTTACAAATTCTGATCTGCAAATATGACCCAGGAAAATTGAACCTGGACTAAACTGCAGCATTAAGGAAAATGTAAAAAAAAAAGAAAAAAAAAGACTCTCTGTCCGTTCAGAGAGTAATCACCACCCAGAAAGTCTTGTATGAAAGTATAATTTTTTTTTTTATAAAATTATACTATGGGGCGCCTGGGTGGCTCAGTTGTTAAGCATCTGCCTTGGGCTCGGGTCATGTTCCCAGGGTCCTGGGATCGAGCCCTGCATCGGGCTCCCTGCTCAGCAGGAAGCCTGCTTCTTCTCCCTTTCCCACTCCCCCGGCTTGTGTTCCCTCTCTCGCTGTGTCCCTGTCAAATAAATAAATAAAATCTTAAAAAAAAAAATTATACTATGTAAAAGTTTGATAAGGACAAAAACTGACCAGTGAATTAAATCTTTGTCATAAAATTTATCTCCCAAAAGAACTGGTTCTGTTGACAATCATTACTACAATAAAATTAGGAGAAAAAACTTAGAAACAGTTTAGGTAGATTACATAAAAACCTCATCATGGAATTAACACTAAATTGAATCACTTTGAAAAATACCTTCCCAAAGAAAACTTATCAATACTGGTAGAATTCTGATGGGCATAATTCTGTATTTATTAAAATGATATTGCTGCAAACAGTCAAAAATTAAATTGTCCCACATCCTCCAGAGTCCATATCTACTACATTTACGCAGTGCTTTCGCAAACATACCTCATCTCTCAAACTAAGCTGAACTAAGCCTTCTTGTATAATGCCAGGAAATACAGTTTGCAATATCTCTGCCATTGGAATGACATTTAAAATTTTCAAAGAGTGATCTTAGAAATTATCCTATTATTGCTGAACATCGTTATTATCAGTATTTCAAATCTTCTCATGCGGTACTAACTTCCTCTTACATGGACATCTATAATCCTCATTTTTATCTTTGAGATCAAATGATGGGTTGAACACAAGACTGAGTCTTAAGTAGATTATTATCCAACTTGACTATCCTATCTCAATAGTTAACTCATTTTTGCTCGGAACAGTGGTTACAACAACTTGGTTTTACTCACTAACTCAGTATAAATGTTTACATCATCATCATATTCTCCCTGTCTTGGATAACAATTGTGACACTAGTACAAAGTGGCCCTCGTTATTTGTATTCAAATATAAAATAAATCCTTTTATTGTACCTTGCTGAAATAAGTCTGAACACAAGCATTTTAATAAAACATGCGCCATCAATATGTTTTCCATTTTAAAGTAAGAAATGCTCTTATTAATAATTAATATCAAAACATCAATCAAATTGACTATATTGAAAAGAAACAGCTTACCAAAGTGGATCAGCCTTTGCAACCTCATCAAAAATCAAAATGTACAGGCCAAAAAGCCCAACCACCAAAGAATGGCATGTAGATCCTACCCTGAAATGAAACAAAATACATACAAAGATTTTAGATTCTTTGCAATGAACTGTATTTCTGTCAAAACATTTAACATTTTGAAGAAGTTAAATCTGGAAGCATTTAAATATAGGAATGGAGTACATCTAAGAGTATAATACAAAATTGCCATTTAGAAATCCAAGGGCTATGAGTTTACTTTGGAATTAATAACAAGAAAGATGCCCAGGTCTACAGTTTCCTGCTAGAAAATTGTGGAATCACTTATTGGTTAAAAATTCCAAAGCAGGGGTGCCTGGGGGGCTCATTCAATGCATCCGACTTGATCTCAGCTCAGGTCTTGATCTCAGGGTCGTTGAGTTCAAGCCCCATGTTGCGCTCCACACTGGGCATGGAGCCTAGTTCAAAAAAAAAAAAAAAGTTCAAAGCAGAAGCTTATCTGATGATGCAGTTGACAGAGTTCTGTACAGATAGACGGCAACTGGCAAGTCCACTGCCCAGCACCTTGCTCCAAGCCCCATCCCTACCAGCATCACTGCAGCATTAGTTTCCTGCTCCAGTCAGTGAGGAATAACTTCCAAATCTACTGACCTTAACCAATTCTAAATCCCTGAATCAGAATTTGAATGGATCGTGAAATGAAAATGTATTGCCTTGGAGATTTCAGTGTTAAATGCACATTCCCATGCATGCTACACTTGGTTCCTGTAACCAATCCATTAGAAAGCTAGAGCAGCTATTATGAGTCTCTTTTTATCATTATTATGAAACCACTTCTAAATAGAAAAATTGAGGACCATGAATTTATACAGAAAATCTATTTTTAAAAGAAATGCTCAAGTGAAAGCAAAATGTTCACGAGATCCAGGCTGAATTTTCTTTTATAGAAGGAATAAGGTTTAGATGAAAAACATCAGTTTCTATGAACATATCTTGCTAATAATTTAATGGATTAACCTAACACCCAAGCTCTACAATATGCTACTTAAAGAAGTCTACATAGGATACAATATCTTTATTCACACAATGAAAAAGTTTATAAGAAATGAAGTTTCTTTTCTCTTCATTAGAATAAAGGATAAAAGGAACAGCAAAATTTTCTTTAGAAATTAATAGGATGTAAGAAATTTCTGTCTAAAATATGACCCCAAATCTTTAACAGTGACATATATCAACCAATCTGAAGCTTGATATTAGAAAATCTTATAGTAACTTGAAAAATCAATATGCTTGATATAATAGATGATGTGGGCCTAAATAGATATATCATGTTAAATCAAATCATATTTAAATGATCAAAGATCCTCACTAATTTAAAGGCACTGACAAAGAATACTTTGCAATACCAAAGGAACATTTTGACGTGTGAATAGTTAACCCAATTTATCTGGTTTACAAGTCTGGAATTTTCATGCCAAACGTACCTATATTCCAAACATAGCTGTTTAAGGATCTAAGTTCTTTTATGTCAAATAAGACACTCCATCTAAATACTCATACAACCAGCTTTCTATTGCCATTCAAAAAGTCTATGAAAGCAGAAAGTACAACCTCTCACTAACTTGTTTTAGTGTTTAATAAACTTATATCAAAAAGCTTCCCCTTGGGAAAATGAGAACTTTTTGTTCCTGATACTCAGCCCTCAAATTCCCTTTGTGTTGAAATGTTACATGGTAAATGGGAAGGATTACAAGCCCTTAGCTGATGGAAATGGCATATAATTCATGAGAGAAAAGTTAAATCTTATTTGGATCAGGAAAAGCAAATACCCTCTGCTTACATACTCTCCTGCATTAAAAGTCTATACTTTCAGAAACTTCTGTTTAGTAAACATTTCAGTCTATTCTTTAAAATCAGACTCTTGGCAAAGCAGGGTGTAGATTCCTTACTGTCTAAAATGAAACACCAAGATGCTACCCAAAAGAAAATTTTTTTTTCAAAGAAGATTAAAAAGAAATGTTTGTGCTAATAAATAGACAGGGAGATAATGGAAATAATGACCATTGTAGAATAGCAATTTAAAGTTACTGATTTAACCATTTGCAAGTAGTAGGGGTATTACCAATAGAAATTATATAGCCCAAACAGACAAGAGTTAAAAATTAGAGAAGCGGATTTTAAAATTAGGAGTATTTCAACACAATAGGACTTCCTATACCATAGAAAACAAGTGGATATAAGAAAATGTTTTTTAATTGTAAGATATAAATAATACCTGTAGGTATGTATTTTTTTCTGAAAAAGCAACAATTAAGTACAGCAATTTATCACTTATATTTAATTAAACTGTCAACTCTCAGGTGTGAATTTTTTGGTGAGTTGTTTTTCCTCCTGTCCTTTTTCTACTGTAGGGCTTAGACCATGCATTGTTCAGAGACTCTTTCCTGATTATTAGTAAGAATTATGTGGGTTGTGCTGATCTGGGTGTTTCAAGACTGGAAGGTGGATTTCAAGACATATACATGTACTTTACTCAAAAAGCAGCAAATCTTTTTTCTTTCTTTACACTCTACCTCACAGCTTAAGTCTCATGTAAACCAAACTGGAGTGGGAACAGGAGTAAATGTGAGAGAGAAACAGAGAGAACTCCATTTGAATAGGGTAATGAATATTCTATAATCCCAGACTCCTTTTTCAAATAGGAACTCGGTTTCCCAAATGGTGATTCTGTGCACCACAGAATGGCAGTGATAAGACTGAATAATGCAAAGTATTTTTCAATTTCATTTCATTTCATCTTTGCCTCTATCTCTGTACCGTCCCTATTTCTTTGGCTTGCTGCTCTCCAAGATTCAAATGCCCTTACCCACCCTAACCATGGTGAAAGGGAAATGAAAATAGTTCAAAATTTACTCTCAGAAAATCTGTCTCCCATCCCGCTCCTCGCCTCTTCTTCTCTTTCCCTCTTCTACCTATCTTCATGTTAGAAAGGGTTTTAAAAAATAATGGCTAGTATCTTTTGTATCCCACTTGTGAACAACATCTTTGTACTATTTTTAAGATAAAAAAAATCATACTTCTTATTTTTCAAAACTACATGGAGAAATAATTCTCACTTTTTGGGTAAAAGGAGCTATAGTGTGTATGAACCAGAAAAATCAATGTAAGGTGCAAGAGGAAACAACTGAAGTCTTAATCACAATCTGAGTTACAAAGTGGATGCCTACAAACCAGCTTGGCTCAAAGATAAGGGATTTCCTGTCAAATATGACCATTCTCAAATAAATACTTAGACTCTGGCAGAAGTTAATTCTAAAAGGAAATTGCAATGAAAAATAATTATAGCAATTTTAGAGACCTGCTGAATTCATTTTATAGTTAGTGCTAACTTCAAGTAAGTAACAACAAAAAATATACCCATAGCTGCTCCAATTCACCAGTTTGCAAATGCATGGTGACGTGGGGGCAAAAAGCTCTCAAGCACGTGAAACGGTCATCAGAGTCATTTTGTGTTTGAAATGTTGTGAAAGGTTAATGAGTTGCACACACAAAAAATCTGTAAGCCAACTAATTAAAATTCCCATACATTTCTATACCCTTATAGGTACTACTCATTTTACATTTTTTTCTTTTGCCTTAAATAAAATCTAAAAAGCAATTTTTACTTTAACAAAAAAAATAGGTTCCGATGGGCTCTGAATTATAATGAAAAGTTCATTAAAAGAGAGATACAGATGTGCTAACCATATACCACACTCTGGTATAGCATTTAACTGCCCTCAGTCTGGCTAAGCCAGCCAACACTATATATAGGCTACTCACAGCCACAGCTAACATTCACTTCTGCGATCACTTCCAGAGAGCACGTGTTTGTTATCATAAACGTTTCAGAGGAGAATGCAAAACAGGACTCTTCTGCAGTCAGCTGGAGTCTCCTTAACCTTCCCATGCTTCCCCAGAAAGTTCAATTTTTCCTAACATCTTTCAATAGAAGACTTTTTATAATTTTCTTGTATGAGATCTATCTACTTACTTTCCTTTTATTCGTAAGGTCAAATAAAAGATCTGACCTTAAATTTTGTTAGATCTTAAATGAAAGATTTTTTGGAAATATTTTAAACAGTTTTAGTTCATAAAACTAACTTTTTAAAATCAGTTACATTTTCAGATGCTTTACCTTGAGTTCCATTCAATCTTCTTCTCAAAGCTGAGACTATTAAAACCTGGAGAAACTTTTGCTGAAAACCAGAAACTTATAAAGTAGAAAAGAAGCTGAAAGGTGAGAAAGCTGGTAAAAACAGTGCTGAAGATCAGTTTGGTGTTGGTGTCCATATTTCTTCAACCTGTTAAGAAAAAACAATGGCTTTCAATTGCTTTAAATTGCTCATAAGAAATCTAAATTAATTTTTTTATTTCAAGAGTATGTGCTTATATTTTTAGTAATTTATCTTAATTTAGCACAAATGTAAGAATACAAAGAAACTAATAGACTTTTAATTATTTACCAGCTATTTGTCGTGTATCTTGTATTTGTATTTAAAATAAAAAAGGGAAAAATTATCCTAAATATCTCACTGTTATCAATTTTAGAAGGCAAATTTAACAGCATGATTTTCAAAATTATCTAAGTCTTTGAGTTTAATATTAAGAGAGCATTTCAAGTACTATAACTGAAGGTATTCTTTTAGTAACATTTTTAATTAAACTTAGGAAAAATCACCTGATTTCTCTATGCCTCAAGTTCCTCATCTATAAAATGAGTCCATTAGATAATTTCTAGAAACAATTAGGCCAAAATCATTATAAAGCTAAGATTATCTACAATATCAAAACAAAATAATTACATTATAAAAACTAACTGTACAGTGAGACAAATGACATTTAAAACAAAATTAAAATCTTAATAAGAATAATCCCATCTTAGAAAAGAACCATACCACTGTTGCTGCTTAAATTAGTATTTAACTTTTAAAAAGTATTCTGCAATCCCACACATCCTTGGACCAAAAATCCTCCGTGACTTTGTATCTCTAAAATAAAAGATTTTTATAAAAGAGCTTCAGGTTTTAAGGGTAGAGTTAGCAGAAAGAATAGTAATATGCATATATACACATTCAGAGTATTTTTTCCTCTCACTGAACTGAACTTTATTTGGACCCTAAAAATCTTAGGAACATTCAGACCAAAAGAAAAACACTAAAGCATTTGCTCATATCCAGCAAATACAGCATTTCTAGAAATGGCTCCATCTTTGATAGAGCTGACCCTCAAATGAAAAGGAAATGAATCGATACATATTTCCAGCTGCCTAATGTGAAGAAATAAAGTCCCCTACTGAAGCCAATTCACTAGAGAAAAGCCAAGTCATTGACTGCACTAGCAATAACCCCACTTCATTCCCTTCCAACCAGGACCTTGTAATAAGAATCAGGCTCCCACAGGGCCCCTTCTGACAGAACTCATGTGTCTGTAATGAGTTCTTTCCCCATTCTTTCTTTCTGGTGTGTCTGCTCAGTAAAAATATTGGTATTACAATTCTCCTCCATGAGATTCCATTAACTTTATTGCTCATTTACTTTTTTTTTTTAATTCAACATGTGTTTTAGGGTATTAAAAATTTAATTTGTGATCTTTTAGCCTAGGTTTAATATTAACCAATACATAAAAGTTTTGTACATAAATTAAACATCATTATAATTCACTAAGTAAGATGTAAAAGGGAAAATGGTTTTCTAAGATTAAAGCAAATGCGGAACTGGAGGCCAGGTGGGCAGATAAATGAAGAAAATGAAACCAGTAACCAGAAAAGAGTGGAGAGTGTAATCTTCAGTGTGAGGATGGTTTGCCCCAAAGGGTTCTGTTTGTTCCCTGCTAGTCCTGGAGGGTGGCTGGACATGAGCTACTTACTTACTTTTGTTAAAATTCAACTATATAATGAGCATTTGTTTCATTAATGTTTGCTAAAGTTATAGAACAGGAGGTATCACACAACATTATCCATTTTATGAACTATTAACTAGTACATTAACAAAGAAGCACTCGAACAACTCACCATTAAGAAATTCCTCATTCCTGACAATGGACTCTGAGAAACAAACTGAGGGTTCTAGAGGGGAGGGGGGTGGGAGGATGGGTTAGCCTGGTGGTGGGTATTGAGGAGGGCACATTCTGCATGGAGCACTGGGTGTTATGCACAAACAATGAATCATGGAACACTTCATCTAAAACTAATGATGTAATGTATGGGGATTAACATAAGAATAAAAAAAATAAAATTAAATAAAATAAAATAAAAGAAATTCCTCATTCCTACTGGAAGAACAAACATTATTAAAATGGCTGCACTACCCAAAGCAATCTACCCATTTAATGCAATCCCTATCAAAATACCACCAGCATTTTTCACTGAGCTAGAACAAGCAATCCTAAAATTTGTTTGGAACCACAAAAGACCCCGAATAGCCAGAGGAATGTTGAAAAAGAAAAGTAAAGCTGGAGGCATCAGGATTCTGGACTTCAAGTTATATTACAAAGCTGTCATCATTAAGACGGTATGGTACTGGCACAAAAACAGACACCTAGATCAATGGAACAGAATAGAGAGCCCAGAAATGGACCCACAACTATATGGTCAACTAATCTTCAACAAAGCTGGAAAGAATATCCAATGGAAAAAGGATAGTCTCCTCAACAAATGGTGTTGGGAATACTGGACCACTTTCTTACACTGTAGACAGAAGTAAATTCAAAATGGAGAAAAGACCTAAACGTGAGACAGGAAACCATCAAAATCCTAGAGGAGAACACAGGCAGCAACCTCTTCGACCTCAGCAGCAGCAACTTCTTCCTAGAAACATCGCCAAAGGCAAGGGAAACAAAAGCAATAATGAACTACTGGGACTTCATCAAGATAAAAAGCTTCTGCACAGTGAAAGAAACAATCAACAAAACTAAAAGGCAGCCTAGGAATGGGAGAAGACACTTGCAAATGACATATCAGATAAAGGGCTAGTATCCAAAATCCATAAAGAACTTATCAAACTCAACACCCAAAAAACAAATAATCCAGTTAAGAAATGGGCAGGAGACATGAATAGACATTTTTCCAAAGAAGACACAGATGGCTAACAGACACATGAAAAGATGCTCAACATCACTCGGCATTAGGGAAATACAAATCAAAACCATGATGAGGTATCACCTCATCCCTATCAGAATGGCTAACATTAACAACACAGGAAACAACAGATATTGGTGAGTATGCAGAGAAAGGGGAACCCTCCTACACTGTTGGTGGGAATACAGACTGGTGCAGCCACTCTGGAAAATAGTATGGAGGTTCCTCAAAAAGTTAAAAACAGAATTACCCTATGACCCAGCAATTACACTACTGAGTTTTTACCCAAACAATACAACGGATACTGATTCAAAGGGGCACATGCTCCGATGTTTATAGCAGCACTATCAACAATATCCAAATTATGGAAGAGTCCAAATGTCCATCGACTGATGAATGGCTAAAGAAGAGGTGGTACAGACACACACACACACACACACACACACACACAATGGAGTATCACTCAGGCATCAAAAGAATGAAATCTTGCCATTTGCAACAACCTGGATGGAGCTAGAGTGTATTATGCTAAGCAAAATAAGTCAGTCGGAGAAAGACAAATACCATACGATTTCACTAACACATGGAATTTAGGAAACAAAACAGATGAACACATGGGAAGGCGGAAAAAAGAGAGAGGGAAGCAAACCATAAGAAACTTTTTTTTTTAAGATTTTATTTAACTGAGAGGGAGAAGGAGAGAGCACGTGCGCGCGCACTAGCAGGGGGGAGGGGCGAAGGGAGAGGGAGATGCCGAGCTCAATGTGGAGTTCAATCCCAGGACCCTGAGATGATGACCTGAGCCGAAGGCAGATGCTTAACCAACTGAGCCACCCAGGCACCCCACCATAAGAGACTCAACGACAGAGAAAAAAACCCTGGGTTGATGGAGGGATGGGGGTAGGAAACCACTAAATGGGTGATGGGTATTAAGGAGGGAACTTGTGATGAGCACTGGGTGTTACAGGTAAGGGATGAAACACTAAATTCTATTCCTGAAACCAATATTACACTATATGTCAACTAACTAGAATTTAAATAACAACTTGGAAGAAAAAAAGAAGAAATTCCTCATTCCTAAAAAAGCCAGTTTTTGTTAAGTCTTTGTTATACTGGTTATTTTATATTTTTAATAGATATACTTTCACTTAACTGGGGTCTTTGGGGTACATGTTTGAGTCTCCCTTTGCAAAAATGTTTCATTTAAAACTAAAGAGCTCCATATAGTTGAGTTGTGGCTTCTATTAAAGGCTCAACAGACAGAAGCTATAATTAAATTGTTCTACTCCCAGCTTTGCTTCTTATTAAGCAGCTGCTTGCTTCATCAGTCATGCCAAATCAAGGACAAATCCAGTGATTTTTTTTAATATGTATTTCCCCAGAAAACCAAGGCTTCTGGTAGAAAGCAAATGCTCCTCTTCACTGAATCAGGCAAGAAAAGGGGAAAATGGATAAAAACCAAACAATGCTCATTACTGACATAGACTGAGAACCTTGGTGAGTTAGGTGACTAGTAGAAGAATACACTGTAAAGATAGAAAAGTATCATGGTTTGGTTCATGCACCTCTACATGTGGCTGGGATATTACCCTAGGAAGGAACAGCCAGAACAGAAGTGGGAAATATTTCTGTGGCAATTTACAAGGGGAGTGTCTAGACATGAACTTTACAATGTAATTAGCCCCTCTTGATTCACACCAAAGAAACTCTTCCAGTGGCCTCCTGAATACAAATGATATTTGAATGTTTTCTCCCAAGACAGTTTCCATAAACTTTAATTCAAGCAGGTTTCTTAGAAGAAAAACATGAAAAGGTTTGAAGTACACCTCTCCACCATTAACTTACAATAACCCTTCCCCGGCAGGACTCCCAGAGGCAGGGCCACTGGAAACAGCACAGCCAGGATGACTCAGCCCTCACTTCAGCCAACAGTTCATCCGACATCTGTCACATGTCCACCAGACAGGCTCTGGGCCAGAACTCAGAATACAAAATGGGGAACATGCTTATAGGCCAGGAGGGAAGCAAAGAAACCGATCACCACCACACAGAGTGCCAAGCTCAGGGTGCTAAGGGGGTATTCCCTGTTTTCAGTGAAATAAACACCCAGCAGAGAGGACACATAAACAGTGAGGAGATACCAGAAGGTATTCACTGTAAACCAACAGGACATCTTCTCTTCTATTAAAATCCGAAAACCCTTTAATGCTGAAGTGTAAGACTCAGTTCCACCAGCTGAGTCTAGAACTACTGACTTGGGAACACAAAGATTATTCTCATTGCCCATGTTCATTATTTCCTTGTAATACAAGGGCTTCTCTAGGGAGTATATCAGAATTACCAATGCCACCTCAAAACACATACACAACTTCACTCTTTTCCATTCTGACACAACATGAACCACTGCAGAGTGGTTAGCAGTAAAAACATTAACATGAAGAGGAAATGGTCTCGTGGGGTTGTCTTTAAGGGCAGCAAGGAAGGGGAAACTGGGAAGAACAACTCCTTTTGATTAGCATTCCTTTTCCCATCTTTCGTGAGCTCCCCTTCCTGTTTCCCACACTGATTCCAACACTCACTGGTCTCAAATCTCCGGTTCTCTCTCTCTCTCTCTCTTTTTTTTTTTTTAAAGATTTTATTTATTTATTTGAGAGAGAGAGAATGAGAGAGAGCACATGAGAGGGGGGAGGGTCAGAGGGAGAAGCAGACCCCCCGCTGAGCAGGGAGCCCGATGCGGGACTCGATCCAGGGACTCCAGGATCATGACCTGAGCCGAAGGCAGTCGCTTAACCAACTGAGCCACCCAGGCGCCCCGGTTCTGTCTCTCTTATAAGATATGGTTTCTTCCTATTTCACAAAAAAATGGAGGCTGCCAAGCATGAACTCCCTCAGTGTCACAATGTCTACGACCTCCCCTGCCCCAACACAGAACCTCTTCTTTGCACATTATAGGCTCTGCCTAGGTGTATGCCCACACCTTCAACATGGCTTAAGTGGTCTGTAACCAAACGTCCCCCACCATACCAGTCCTGGATGGTCACCTTCCCTCCCAATGGCTCCATGTGGGCATCCTGGAGGCCCCATAGGCTCTACATGACCCGAGCCAAACTTAATTGGAAACCAGTCCTTTCCCCAGAGTTCTATATATCAGAGAATGGTAGTATCATCCACCACACTTCCCCCATCTTCCAGTCTAGAATAGTTCAGTCACTCTGGTCCCTTTCCTATCCCTTATTCCCACAGTTAATTGACTGCCAAATCCTGGCAGACTGAAGAATAGCAAATGAAGGATAACTTGATTCCAGGAAAGTTCTGAAAGTTCCTCATGACAGCCTTATGAGTAATATAAACAAATGTGGCTGGAAAACAAAATTAGGTAAATCCAGAGCTAGTTGAAAAACTAGAAGCAGCAATGCAGATCAATGATCTGAAACAGACTTGAGAAATATCTCCTGCTATCCCATAAGGTTCTCTCTTTTGGGTCTGTATTAGTAACATTTTTTAATAAATATTTACATGGTACTCAATCTGCATATAATGCAGAGCTGGGAAAGATAGCTAATATAATGGGTTAACAGAATCAGGATTCTAAATTATCTTCATAAGCTGAAATAGTGAGTCCAAATCAGAAAGAAAAAGTATAATAGGAATAAATGTTTTAAAGGCAATACCTAAGTACCTAAGTATAGGATTCAGTATAATAGCTACATAACACACACACACACACACACACACACACAGGAAGCTTTGGCATTTTAAGTTACACAAACCAATGAGAGATACTGTAATGAAGATACAAATAACAACAAAAAACCCCACCAAACTTCAGGCTCATTTATAGTCAGCGTAAACGTGTACCTTTGGATCAAGATACTTATTAGTCCCACTTTACTCTGAATTAATCACATGCCATGGGAACAAGATTACTTAGGACTCAAGAGCATTCTTCAAACATCTTCACTGTCATGTGGAAAAGTGAAAGAGGGAACTTATTCTGCATTACTCAAAATGGCACAAATGGGCAAAAATTACAGGGAGGGAAGAGTTCAGCTTAATTTAAGGAAGAACCTTCTAACAATTTAGAAGTGCCCAAGTATCCATCACAGCAGTGGTAAAAGGACCTCAAGGGGGTGGACCCGAGTCTTTGAGACCCCCTCAAAGAAAGATTCTGGGATTCTAGGACTGAACTGAACTTTGGTATCCAAGAAGACAATTTTGCATAAAACACTATATAAGCTCCTCAACAGTCTATCATTTAGGTTTTTAAAAAAATCAAAATTACATATGTAGGAAAATATTAAGTACATATAACTCGGTGGGGCATACACAGACTTAGTCGCAGTCTTGAGATTGAACCTTACTCCACCGCTTGCTGTGTGACCTGGGACAGATTACTAAATTTGCCTTACCTGAACGTCAGTTCCCTGTAAAACAGAGGTAACAGTACTAACTTGGCATGGCTGTCATAGGGCATAAACCAAATGCTTGTTGGACACTTAGAACAGTACTTGGCATTTGGTGCACATGCAGTTAAGTTTCTGCTTCTACCATCATCCGTCCCCAGCAGCAAGAGGGCATGCAATTTCTGGGTCTGTCACCACTCCAGCCAAGGGCAACAAGACCATTGTCTAGCCACTAAGGCCCCTAACTCATCCCTGTTTACGTTAGTCAACACTCACACATGCAGGCAGACCCCAGTGCAGAAACCTATCCTCTACCAGGTGACTATTCCTGTCATGCTCCTAAGTTCCTTCCCAGCAGCCACCTGATCCGGCCCCTCACTTTGTCCCCTCATCAAACCCTTCCACTAGGCCCCCTGAGGCTGTTGCTCTATGCCCAGGAAACAGATCACTACCCTTTGCCTCTCCTCTGTGTGCTCTTAAGACCACCCCCTCCCCTGCAGCCCCCTCAGGTCATGGCTGCCTGGTCTCCCACACTTTGGAGTCAGGAGGTGGCCCTATGTCCTCTTTGCTCCTCACAGTCTCCTTCAGGCACTACTCCTCTCATAACCCTGCCCCCCGTAAACACCCACCCTGCTATTTAGTTGTACCACCTCTCCCTCTCCTCACTGGTATTATATTCCAACCTCCTGGACACTTCCTCCCAGTCAGAGACTTTGGTCCTGGTTTGCCGATGTCCCCAAGCCCTGATATCATCCCGAGTGACTTCTTATTCTGTCCAAGGCACGGGTTTCCTTAACAACTCAGTCCTCCTTTCTTCATGGGAAATGGCACCTCTTCCATGCCACCTCAACCACTCATGGACCTTTACTGTCCCTTACTCACTGTTTTTCTGCCTCCACAATAACACCTCAAGTATTCTTCTGTTGACCTTTCCTTCAAGTGTGCTCAGTATTACATTTCGAGTCCACTGACTTCTTGGCTCGGTCCCAACCCACTAGCCCTTTCCTGTGTTTTACTTCCCTGTTTAATCGGCTTAGATCCCAGAGCCCATCATTTCGGTAATACTCTTAGTAACACCCTACATTCCTTTTCCACTGCCAAGAGCTGGCAAAACTCCAACCCCAGAACTGCTCAACTATTTACTCAGCGATGAGCCCTAAACAATCAGAGCACTGTTGGGACGGGTCACACACCAGAAGGGATTGGGGCTGGTGAGTGAGAAATGGCAGAGGGATCAGAGGGCCCTCAACACCGTGGGGCACTCCCACCACACTGCCCCAGCTGACCAATCCTCTCACACGCCACCATTCATTTTCCAAGTCATCCCTACTTTTCAAACCTCTAACCATCCACCCCATTCTCAACAGATAACGCCCACCCGACCTCACAAAAGAATAGAAGCCGACATAGGAAAACACAATCACACCATCAACCGCACAAACTACCTGCATCTTCACCCATCTGTCCTTCCACCTCAGGCCAACCTCTCCAACCCGAGCACTTTGGATCCATCCTTTCTGGCTGCCTTGGGACTCTTCTGCTCCCCATGATCCTTTATTCTCTGCAACTGGATCTTTCTATTGGCTTTTAAACAGGCTCAAGTTCTCAGTAGAAACAAAAATCAACAAATCCACCACCTCTTCTTTAATCCGACAGTTTTCTCTCTTGCCCTCTCTCCCCCTCCCCCCACTCCCTTAAAGGACAAAGTTCTAGAAAGGTGTACCCATACTACCATCACTTCTCATCTCTCTTGGTCTTTAGCCCACTCCATTCTTGTCCCCACCTTCATCACTCCCCTGAAATAGCTACCCCTAATGTCAACAATGACTCCTACATTTGGCCTGCATGTTACCTGAACTCTCAGAAACGTCAGACACTACTGACGCTTTCTCCTTGTAATATTTCCTTTCCTGTGCTTCCCTAACACCCTACTTCATCCTCTGTCCAGCCACTAAGTAACAGAATTCCCTAAGGTCCAATCCCAGGCCCTCTTCTCTCTACTTGTTTCCTATGTGATTTCATCTATACCTGTGACATGCAGAAAAATCTCAAGTTTAAGCTCTCCATCCCAGACGTCTCCTCCAAGCTCCTGATGTGTATAGCCAACTGCCTACTTGTCAGTACCACATAGCATTTCAAAGGCATCTCAAACCAAGCTCATGACCTGACCCCTAAACTTGGTCCTCTTCTAGGTTCTTCATCTCATGGTAGCACTACACCTCCAGATGGGACAGCCTGAACCCAGGAGCCATCCTTTCATAACTTGCTTTCTGTACATCCCTACTATGCCCCATAATCCAATCCACCAAGTCCTATGGTGGAAGTCCCACTTCTTAAATAGCTTTCAAAAACATCCATTTTTTTCTAGCTTGTGACCATCACTTTTCTGGACTGTCTGCAAACCAGAAGACTATCTCCAAACAAACTGGGGGACTCCAGGGGAATCTTCATTAAAACCTGCCTCTGATCATGTCACCTCCTCACCTACCCCTAACTTAAAACCTTCAATGGTTTCCAAGGGCTCTTAACGAGGACTCTACTTTTTCCAGCCTCAACTGTCAGTTACAGCTGCAATTTAAATGAATGTTTCCTTTCCCCAGTGAAATGTGAGCCCCATGAAGGCGGGAAACATGGTCATTTTTCCCCTCACCACCGCATCCCCATACCTAACACTGGCCTGCCACATAGCATGTGCTCAATACATGTTTGTTAAATAAAATGATAATAACAGGCATTCATATTCTTACATGGGCTTTCCATTCTGCTAGTATCTCGTCAGCAAGAGGTCCCTCGTTTTGCAGTATAGTCAGAATACTGGAAAAAAGAATATTCTAAATTGACAACCCTTGTATTATAGCAGGAAAACATATTTACTTCAAAAGGATCCTCACCTCAAATGTCTAAGAGCAAGGAATACTGACCAATATTAAAAAGTGAACTAATATTGAATATGTGCTTTCGTCCATTTGTATTGCTCTAACAAAATACCACAGACTGGGTGGCTTATAAATATCAGAAATTCATTGTTGCCCACAGTTCTGGAAGCTGAAAATCTGAGATCAGGGTACCAGCCTGGTTTGGTGAGGGCCTTCTTCCAGGTCATAGACTTCACATGGCAGAAGGGGCAAGACAGCTCAGTGGGGTCTCTTACAAGAGCTCTAATCCCACTCATGAGGGCTCTACCCTCATGACCTAATCACTTCCCAAAGGCCCTACCTGCTGCTACCACCACCTCTGGGGATTAGGATTTCAACATATGAATTTGCAGGGCGGGGTGGGGGGGCGGCGGGACACAAACATTTAGATCATAGCAGTAGCATATGCGGTTTCTCCATCCCAAACTCCTTATAACAAATAGTATGTGTTCAAAGGTTTCATAATAATTACAATTTGCACTGTATTTTCATACTCTTACCAACTACAGAAGTACTTGTTTATTGATTTAGCTACATCAGTAGGCCTAACATGTTCAAGTGTTTTAAGTCTCTATTTGCAAACTGAAAGCTATTTATAAATGAACACATGACTGCAGAAGATATCTACCAAACCAAACAAACAAAAACCCTATCAAAAAAGTCATACCTGCACCTCACCCAATCA
>NC_058406.1:78642576-78675836 GCF_002201575.2 Neomonachus schauinslandi | reverse complement strand
AAACAAAAACCCTATCAAAAAAGTCATACCTGCACCTCACCCAATCATTCTAGGTTTTGAGGTTTTTTGTTTTTGTTTTTTAAGATTTTACTTATTTGAGAGAGAGCCAGAAAGAGAGGGGGTGGGGGGAGGATCAGAGGCAGAGGGAAAAGCAGGCTCTCCCCTGAGCAGGGAGCCCGATGCGGGACTCGATCCCAGGACCCCAGGATCATGACCTGAGCCGAAGGCAGTCGCTTAACCGACTGAGCCACCCAGGCACCCCCATTTTGGTTTTGTTTGCATTTTCATATGGGTGGTACACTGCAATTATCTGTCTAAATGCTCGTGAAACATCAATAATTAACCAGAGACAATAAAACCCCCCTCAGTAAAGGATAACTATCTCAATACCCACTCTTATCTTTTTATTCATATGAAAACCATTAAACATCTAATCAAATATGTACAGAGCTCTCAACTAACTACCATTATAGTTTTTGGGTTTTATTGTCATTACTATTACTTTAATTCTGTATTGAGAGCTATACGAAAAGAGTTAGGAAAATTATGCGCAGAAAACATTCCACCTCTTTTCCTTTTCTGAGCATCAAGTCCAAGAACCATCAGCACTAATGTGAAAGTCTACGGGAAGCCAGCTACATAAAAGTCAACTTAACTTCCATAAATCCTCCAATATTCATGGTACTGCTTTTTAAACAGAAGCAATGGGAAGAAAATGGAGACTAAACCAGGCGAGGCTAAGGAACCCTATATTAATATGATTAAATGACACTCCCTTTCTCACAGATATGATGTTACTTAAGGTTTAACAAGGAACTGCTCGTGATGATAGCAAAGACTTCTTGTTCCTCCCTGTCACTAAGGGAATCCTTTATATTTTTCCCATTCCTTCACTCCTTTTTCTTCCAAGAGCATACAGCAGAATTCAAGTTGAAGAGACACTGTTTGATTCTGTCTGTTACACACTCTGGCAATGCAATGGACACCTCCCTGAAACAATTTTTTTGGATTATAAATCATTTTAATGATAACAAAAAATAAAATATTTAAGGTTACATATTCATACATTTCTAACTGGCCTTTATTTTCCCCACCATCCTATGTAATAATTACAGTCATGGCATGTATGAACAGGAGGGAGGCTGAAATTCTGTTCCCCAAACTGGCGCTGTTTGAGGAACCCACTCAGCGACTGTGGGGTGGTCCCATCTTGCCACAACTCAGAGAACTGTTGTAACAGCTAATTCATATTGCTATGGATCTCTTTAGTCCAAGATTTCCCTTTTATCTGTCTCCTTACATCCTATGCTAAATGCCTTCTAGATCTTTCTCTGGTCCCTCTCATCCAGTGTTTTTCGAATGTTCATATCCCAGAGCTTCTCCATCCCCCTCTCACATGTACACAAAACTTTCTCCATATATATTCTTATTCCAACCAGTCAAGAAGATTCTGTAGTCTTCCCTTTTACAGTTTGGTTGTGTGTGTGTGTGTGTGTGTGTATGTGTTGGGGGGGAGGAGGGGAGGAATTGGTATTTTTTCACACAGCCCAGACTCCCCACCAAGACATTCTGGCACTGTGTGTGTGTGTTGGGGGGGGGGGGGGGGCGGGGGAAGCGTTATCCCGGCTCCTTAAGCTCTCCCTGAGAATTTCTGCTCTTTCAAGAAATAATTTCTCTCCTTGGTTTCCCATAGCACTTGATCAGGTCTCCCTTCTGTTACAGGTATTTTTAATCAGGATTTTTTTAAGAGATTTTATTTATTTATTTGACAGAGAGAGACGCAGCGAGAGAGGGAACACAAGCAGGGGGAGTGGGAGAGGGAGAAGCAGGCTTCCAGCCCATGTGGGGCTCGATCCCAGGATGTGGGATCATGACCTGAGCCGAAGGCAGACGCTTAACGACTGAGCCACCCAGGTGTCCCTTTAATTAGGGTTTTAATAAAACATTTATTCTTATTTTCCTAGCTTATGTTTTATTTACACTTTTTACATGTTCTGGCTACTAACTTAAAAATAAATAAAATGAAATCTAATACAGCCAATCTGTGCTGTGTCAACTTTTTAAGTTTTTTGTCTTATTTACATTTTTTTATTTCATTTTACATGAAATGACTCTCTGATACGGGATTTGTTTTTATAATGCCTACCAAGAAGTGTGGCTGCAAGGGAATGACGGTGGGAAAAGGCCACCTTCCCCAGCTCTCCCCACTGCTCTGCTGGTTCCTGACCCCCAACACACCGAGAATTCTCCCCTTAGAAATTCAGTCCATTTTCTAGGACCTTAAGGCTCAGAGTACAGAGAGCACATTTTATTTACTTTGTAAACGTTTCCTAGCATCTCACCCCACTTAAAACTTTTATAAAGAAGTCTGTGTTTTGCAAACCTAAGAGCTCCAATGACAGCCACTGGATTTTGGATAAATCAGAATGCCTTAAGCCAGGAGACAATAGTAATTGGAAGATCATACACATATAGCACTTGACACAAATAATAAGCGGTTGGAAGCGTGTACAATTTGAGGGCCCATCTTTAAGGAAATCAACATTTCAAATACAACACACTCCCCAAGCCTTAGAAGAGGTTAGTTGAGGAGCCCTACAGCTGACGCAGAGGCCAGATGGCACTGTGTCACCTGGGGGATTCGGGAAGAAGAATGAGGTTCTGCAGCCAACCTCTACCCAACCTCCGATGTCCTTACTTCCCTGCAATTTCCTTCCTGGAAGAAGCCTCTTGGCTTGGGACATCTCTTGGCTTTCTGCCAACACTGTGAAATCAAGGAAAAGCTGGACAGAGCAAGATTTTTCCAAATATGTTTTGTTCTTTCTCTAAAGGAATCACTGCCGAGCAAGCTGGGAAATCAGAACCTACGGAGACAGGGAGGTCCTTCTCACCTTTGAACAGTCAATCCAATTACCTCTGAGAGAGTCCCTGGGATGCAGGGAAGTGCCCGAAGCAGGCTCAAAGCCTGCCTGCCTTCCACGTCGCTCTCTTTTTGCGGGCTCCCCACAGGAACCAGAAACAGCACTGAATAGGTTAAAAGAGCTGAAGAACAATTTAGCAAATTTCTCTCACCTGTTCAGTCTTAAAATGCATTCCATTCAACTAGAGAGAAAGCTAGAATCAAATCCTACTCCCAGGATTTGTCAAGTGGTCATGGGCAAGAAGAACATGACCTTTCTGACTTACAAGTCCTATGAAAGGGGATAAGAAGGCCTCTGCTGCAAGACGGTTGTCCGGCTTGAGTGAGATGAATTAAATGCACCGAACACAGGGCTTGGCACATGCAGCCACTTGTGGTAATTCCCTGCTAGTGCGACATTGCCACGCCTGTCACCCAGAGGTGGAGTCTATGTGTCTGCCCCCAGGAATCTGAGCTGGCCTTGCCACCTGCTGCCAAGGGATGAGTAGAAGAGAGGCTGTGAGGATCCCGAAGCCTCAGTGGGCCTCAGAAGACCTAGCAACATCCTTTTGCTCGCTTGAGCGTTGCTCTAAACCTGAAAGAAACAGGTCTAGTCTACTGGAGCACGAGAGATCACCTAGAGAACGGAGATGCCCAGCTGACAAGACAGCACTCAGTACAAGCCACCAGCCACGCCGGAAAGCCCACTCCCATCTTCCAGCCCAGTGCACCCTCCAGCTGCATGCAGCCGTATGAACGAGCCTATCACCAGCAGGGTAACTGCCCAGCTACACACAGAATCCTGAGAAATAATAAATCATTGTTTTAAGCCACTAGGTTTGGGGGTGGTTATTCAGGAGTACATCAACACACCACTCAAAAAAGATTAGCACTTGCTATCACCACCTTTTCCTAACCAAGCAAGGTTACACCCATCTCTCAAATGGTACCAAGTCACAGAGGGATAGGATATTCGGTATCCCAAGCAATGTGATCATCTCCCCCGCCTTTTAACCTATGGCCTAGGGGCCCTGCAGCTTGTCTACACCTCTGATCTGATTCGGAGATATGGTGGCTTAAATGAGAAGAAGCCAAGGAGTTTCCAAATTCTCTCTGTGACCTTTCATGCTGTTCCCTAAGGGCCACTTAAAACCCTACCGAGGTACATTGAGAGCGTTTTCTTTTCTCTTCTGATGTCTTCCCTTAAGATTGCCTTTGCCAACTGCACTGTTTCCCAATAAACATGATATTTACCAGCCTGATGATATCTGTTTGACACTTGTCAGGCAGCCAAAAAAATCTGAACACAGTGACATTTTTCCCTGAACCGTTTCTCAGGCTATGAGGTGATGTGCAAAACAATCACATGAGGCTTTGGGTGACCTCAAGGTTAACATTTACTACAAACCTCAAGTTTAAATTCAGGGTAGGTCCTGTAAAAGTACCTCAGCTTGACCCACAGACTTGGGAATAAAGAACTGTTCTGGGACAATGTTCTGAGGTAAGACTTGAGTGAATGTGGCCATGGAAACACAGACTCAGGTGGCTCATGAGACTTGAACTTTCCCAGCTTCACAAAACAAGGCCACACTGCCCCAACCTGTAGATCTCGGAGTCCTGCTGACACTCTCTTATGGTACAACCTGGTAATAACGGAGAGCTCGGAGATGCTCTCAGGATTTCTTGGAATGGTGGCTCGGAGCCTTTCTCACTGGTAGAGCTCATCAGTGTGAACACATACCATCCTTCCTGCACGGCCCAACTACAGACTTGTGCATGTGTGTTTTCATTCGTTGCTACAGTTCTGATACATTAATGCCATGTAAACATCCTCACTTCTTGGAGGTGGCTGAGGGGATGGGTGAAATAGGTGGAGAGGGGAATTGAGGAGTGCACCTGTCGTGACAAGGGCCAGGTGAAGTATGGAAGTGTTGAATCACTACATTGTACACTTGAAACTAAGAGGACACTGTATGGTAACTGGAATTTAAAGAAAAACTTTAAAAATAAATAAATAAACATCCTCACTTCTTCCTTTGTAAGTTGCAAGCCTAGAAATCCTGGGCAAGTGGGTTCTACTCACAGAAACTCTACTAAAATGATATATTCTGTACTACCTTATAGAAAAAAAAAATTGTCTAAGAACAATACCAGATTGCTGTTTTCATCTGTCCTCTTAAAGCTCTCTCTGGATTAAACCCATGAACTTCCCCCTCACCCTAATGACCTTTCACTGAGGACTGCCAAGGCATGATACCCCTGACTAGCACTGAGGAACACGGTATGAAATGGCATCATAAGGCAAGGTCGCTAGGTTTTGCTGTACCACACTGGGGACGTCATTGAGAATGCTGGCCGTTGCAAATGCAGTGTTCTCTGGCTGAAAATCCAAAGGAGAAATTCCTCTCACCTCCTAGAATCAGGAATAGATGGATTTCTCCAATTTGGTTTCTCTTCGGGACACCTTGAAGCTCGTTTGTGGACTCCTTGCCTCTTCCCTTAAGCTGCTGGAACGCTTGCAGCCAGAACTTCAAAGTACACTAACCAACGTCAGTTATAACTCCATCTTATTTTCCTTTGGCTTATTTTTCTTTCTCGTCCTAAATTTGCTGTATCTTGTCCTACTGTATGCATCTCTGTAAGCCATCCCAAATCACTTTTGCATTCAGGTAGGGTATAAATAAAACTAAAGATACTGTCATCAGCATATATGCCTAGTTCTCCTACTCCAGCTGGTGAGCTCTTGTCAGTGAGGGCTGTGCACCTGCCCCACTATGAAATCCGTACAGTGTCCACTGCTATCCTTTTACTGCTCAATGAATATCTGGGGAAGTAAATGGCAGAATAAGTAAATTTTGATAGTACTATGTTAACTGAATTATAAAATAAGCAGTAGAGCTAATGATTTTATCTTTTATTCTCAAAACACAAATGTGTCAAAGGAGGCAGGTACAAGGGTGTTTACTACAACATTCGAAGCAACTCTCAGGGCCCCTGACGGGAATGATTACACATGCTGGCGCAGTCAGAGTATCACAGGCTACACAGACATTTAAACAAACACGATGAGCCAGAAGGGCATTCACCCATCACACACTATGGGGCAGGGCGAAAAAAAAAAAAGAGCAGGCAGTGAAATAATACATTATTCATAAATACCTAACTGCCTTTTTTGACATTTGTACAGAAGAAGGGCTATACCCCCAAACTGCTCTACCTGGCTGTATGTGGGAGTGAAATCAGGGGAAATGGTAGCTGGAGAAAGGGGAAGAGGTGAACTGTCATTCCCTTGAGTATTGGTTGTTTTCATGGTTTTTCTTTATGTTATTTATCACAAGAAAGTTTCACTTTGTAATTAAAAAATAAAAAACACTGAAAAAAACATGTAGCAACTTCAGGTTATAAAGCGTTCTTGAATCCTCAAAATGTCTAATGTCTCAAGGGTTTGGTGGGGAGATATTAAGCTGGGATCCTCCAAACAAGCGGCCTTTGTTCCGTGGCAAGGCCTTCCCTAAGAGCAACTTGGCCTCCCCTCCTTAGAGCCTTCATCCTGCCATGGATTCCTCCGCAAAGCAGGGAAGAAATTGATCTGTTTAGTGACATACATATAGGTTTTTAAAATATGAAAAGGCAAAAAATCTTTCTCAATCAGAACACAGCTGTAGTCTTTACGAGTCCTTAAAATAGCATATAACAAATTATAAAACATTTAAATTCTTAATTGTCTCAATGTTTTCTTACATGCATTAGAGCAAAACACATTAACTGAGCAAGACTAGTTTGGGGAGTTATGTCCCTAAAATGTTAACACTTTAAAGGGGGAGGGTTTAGGGCGCCTGGGTGGCTCAGTTGGTTAAGCGACTGCCTTCGGCTCAGGTCATGATCCTGGAGTCCCTGGATCGAGTCCCGCATCGGGCTCCCTGCTCAGCGGGGGGTCTGCTTCTCCCTCTGACCCTCTTCCCTCTCGTGCTCTCTCTCATTCTCTCTCTCAAAAAAAAAAAAAAAATCTTTAAAGGGGGAGGGTTTAATCGTTCTAAATTTTTCACCAAATGAAAATTCCTTCTTCCCCCATTCCACTCAATAAATACATAACAAATAGGGAGAAGTTTTCTATGCCTTCAAAATGTACTTTCGGAAGGCTTTTTTTTTTTTAAGCCTAACTGGAGAAAACTAATTAAATTAACTTGACCAAGACAGATTCTCCATGTCCCCAAAATGTACAAAATCCCAAATCAAAACCAATGTATAAACCCATCAATGAATGGTTATTTCTCAGGTGGCCATGGCAGGATCCGGCGGACACCAGCACAGCACAAGCCAGGATCCCAACACCGGATTCTACTGGAATGGTCAGGCGGACACCGGTAAGTCCACAGCTCAGAGATAACATCAGAGAAAGCACTAGATATATACAGGACAGCCGAGGAGAAGGAACGTGAAGCACTGAAACATCTCACCTGAGGTAAGAAAATCAAACAAAGCAAGGATGGGTCAAAGGGAGGATCTGACTAGGCAGAATGTGGATGATAAACACAAGCAAGTAAACAAGCAACCCCAGTGAACGAACACCTGTGCACTCTGCCCTCCACACTTTGTTGTACCTGCTCACTGGTGACAGTGCCAGGTGTACGAGTCAGGTGTTAATTGTTACAAAAAGGCAATCAAAGGCATGCAGATAAACTCTGCCCTTGATTAACTCCAGGGCATGGTTACTAGAAATTAGCTCAAGGATGCTGCCTCTCCTATTTCCCCAAGAAGCTTTTTTGGTGATCCCGAAGACTATGAATAAGGATTCCAGTCTGATGGTGAAACAGACATCTAAGGAAGGTTTGATAATCTAAGCCTTTTACACAGGGTAATGAGAATACGTTTTCAATTCTCTGTAAGACAGCTAATTTCCTAATGAGTTTCATCAGCAATGGGGTTTTGCAACAACACAACCCATCCACTTCCGTAAGAACTTCTCAAAGCTGTAAGGGGAGTTATGAGCCCACACACTGCACTATGAGCCCCTCTGCTCCCATCTAGCTGATGAAAGTGGGCATGGCCTAAATCCACCAGCCAATGTGTTCTGGATCTACTTGTCCTCTTTAACCTACAGAGAAAAATCTGCTTTAAAGACACTGTTTTCAAATCCAAGTTTACTCCTTCCACGCTTCCTTTTTCCTCAAAGCCAACTATTCTGCTTTGAAGTGAAGAGAACCGGTAGGAGGAAGTGCCCCCTTTGCACCTGTCCATCCAGCTGCCTTCATTAATCTGAGTCCTGCACCCATGTGACCCCAGATGAGTTCCCACACTCCCTCCTGTCCCCACCCACAGGGGTCCAGATTTCCCAATCAATTCTATGTTCCCCTCCAGCATCTCCAACCTGAATGCAACCTGTTTATCTATCCATTAGGCAAATGAGTTCCAAACAGTGGACTCTGATCCACTAACAAATGAGGATTTTTCAGAACACTGAATGGGAACAGAAAGCACAGAAACAGAAACAGAAACCAGAATGCTGTACACAGTAAGGGTACATATTGTTTCATGAAAACGGTTTCAGATGTACTTATACTTGCTTACGTCCTGGGTCATGGTGCAAAAACCCATTTCGTACTGTGTTGTAAAATCCAAAAACATTTGAAACACTGCTTTAGACAAGCCTTTGTCCCCTTAGTCAGACTACCCCCTTGCTCTCGGTCCCACCGCTCTGCAACTCCCTTCCTCATGCTGGCGCAAGCTCTGAACAGACTTCCAGCTGTCTTCTTCACCCGCTGTTCTCACAAAACTTGGCCTTTTACAATGATTCACAAGCTCCTTCTCATGTGTCCAAAGGACTGCCTTCTCCTTGAACAGACTAATGTTTTGAGAAAAGAAAAAATCCTTTGCTATTCCTGCCTTCTTTTCAGGTCTGGGATCTGCTTGCAGAACATCCAACTGTCTCACTATGAATAACAAACCTCAGAGCAGTAGGACTTCTTTGTATACTACCTTTCTTCTCCAACAAGAAAAAACACCACCAGAGTCACTTGCACAATGCCTTAGGTTTTCTTACAAAATTAACCTCGCTTTCCTGATGGAACGCATTCTCTGGTGTCATACATTCGGTGCCTGATACCAGTGCCAGGTAAATACAGCTCACCCGAGTAGTGAGTTAAAGTCTGGTTCCCATCCTCGAGAACAGATGGTTAGCCCACCTCCATATTGCCATCTTCTTCCTCTTGCAAGGCAAAGGGAAGGAGGGAAGGCACAGCAAGGTGGCTGTACACGGTGGTGGCATCCTTTCCTCTCTCAAGGACGAGGGCACAAGCTGTCCAGCACAATTCCACCACCCCCCGGCCCTCGCTTCTGCCCTCCCTTGTCCAACCGCCCACAATTCTCACCCAGACAATTAATTCATTCTCTTCCTCCACAGAAAAACTCGCTTTCTGTATCTTATCTTCCTGTAGACTGTTCCGTTTACTTTTTTCAGCCAAAAGGACTATCCTACTTTTTAACCTTCCAAGAGATATCAAAGCTAAACGGAGCCTTCATCTGTAGGATATGGGACACTAATTTGAGAAGGGAGCGGCGAGACTCTGAGGTCTGAAGGCCGCTTCTGCAACCTGCTGGGTTTCCGCTCACACTGGGGATGCCAGCTTTCAGGGTGGGACATAAACACAGGGTGGACCTCTTTCAGAGCCCCAGGGAGGAGAGAGCTGCCCTGGACTCAGAAGGGCAAGAAACACACTCCGAGGGAACTAGAGAGAAGGGGAGGTCCTATCTAGGGCACATTCCAGAACTGGCCTGGAAGCTCCACTACTAGTCCCTTTCTGCAACCCAACCCCTGTCCCACTTCCTAGTGGGGAATACAGGGCTCCTTCACTACCTCTCTGGTTGCCCCATTATTAGGCAGGCCCTCCAAACCTCCCAAGTCACCATGTCCTCCTCCCTACTCCTTTGCTGGGAATGCTCTTCATCCACCTAGCACTGAGTCAGGTCTCTGGTAACTCCTGCTCCCCAGGCCTCTGTTTACCTTGGTGATCAAATCAATCTCTCTCTGACGGAGATTTCGGAGAAGGAAGGAAAAGATAGGCCAACTCTTGCAGCCATGCTCCAGGGTCTATTGAGAAGACCCAGCTTCTTTGGGTTAGCTTTGGCCCTTGAGCCCTGCCATTCCTAGGCACCTCCAAGTACACAGCTTTAGTTGAGAAGAGCCATGATTCTTTCCAACAAAGTCAGAGGCTTAGAGTTAAAGGAATAGGAACAGAAAGCTCATAAACAATTATGACTGCCTGAACCGCTGGATGCCAGGTGCCCAGCTCCAGACAGGTAAAATTTGTACAAGATCACACAGTAAGGATTCCAGCGCTGGATGGAGGTTTTGTGGCAAAAAAATTCGCAGGGGTAGAAAGAAAAGCAGCACTCTGTAAATACATTCTCTGGATCATCTGATGGCACAGGAGGGGGGAGGTGGCAAGTCAGCTAAAGTCCACCGTTTCTGGAGCCATTCTTTCCAATTGTCTAGCATGGCAGGAGTCCACTTTTGTAATTTAGTGCCATCCCTACAATTTAAGGAAAAGATTAACACAGGGAAAAAAAATTCTCTACTTCACACTTAGAGGGGAACTGAGATACTCTGTCACATTACCTTAACTGGCTACATAAAGATGAGCTGCTTTCCAACCTATTATACCATGTGCTCACACAGCAGTATCTCTCTCAACACACACACAGTCCAAGATCGATTTTTCTCAGCTTCATTTACGACTGAGTGAAGATTTTACTAAAATGACAGCTTGTTTCCTGCTTCACACATCAACTCCTAATATCCACACAAACTCTCCCATCTTTTTCCCAAACTGGTATCGGAGTCATTTAAACACTGTCAAAGATCACTCTTTAGGAACAATTTTATAATTTCACATAAAAATGTGTGCTACATTAACACTCCCATGTATATATACATCGGAGAAAAAAAAAAAATACTGGCCAGCAACAGTGACCCTTTAATGAACTTCGACAACTCAAAGTACTTTCAGAGAGGTTTTCCCACCCTCTTGGGGTTGTAGGAAAATGCGCGCGTTACGGACCCCATTTCATGGCTGGGTAAACCGAGGTTCTCGGTTTAATAAACTTAGTGGGGTTACAATGGTAGAGCTGTAAATAGAGTCCAGTCCCTTTCCCACTAGACGCTTCGGCATGAGGTGGCTAAAAATGGGACGCACTTGAGAACTACAAGGGTGAATAAAAGCGTCTTGTTTTATTTAGTTGGGGGTTGGCCGGAGAGGGCGAGACTTACCCACTTGATGCACCTGATTGTGTACCGGCCTTTAACAAGAAAAGCTTTCCCTGGCTGCCCCACGCACCCACCCCTTTGAGCTGAGACCCGGGAGGCTCCCCGGGCAGACCTAGCAGCACGAATCGCGCACCTGGGGGCGCGAGTGGAACGCCGGGCGTACGGGCGGCGCGGGGCCACGGGCCCCGGGACACAGTCAGCGCCGCAAGCGGCGCAGGAGCCCGCGGGGCCGGGAGGATGCTGCGCGGCCGCACACACCTGCTGCAGCCTGCCCGGGCGCCCCTGGCCGCCTCCCGCGCTCGGGACGCCCACCCAGCTCCGGACGCCGGAGCCCGCGGCCGCGCTAGGCCGGGGGCGGGAAGCCGCGGCGCCCCTGCCCGCGGGCTGTGCTCGGCGGCGCGGGGGAACCGCGGTGCAAAAGCGAGCCCGCCCTTTTCCCCCGAACCCCCTCCAAACAGCGTCACCTGTGCCGGGTCCCGGGGCTACTCGCGCGCGGGCGGCGGCTGCACCGGGCCGGGGAGGGCGGCGGGTGCTTACAGAAGCCTGATCATCCGGCCCGGCCTGAGGGCTGGCGCCGGCCAGAGTCGTCCCGCGAGATGCTCGGCGGGAGCCAGGGGAGCCGCAGGGCCCCGGGCCGCTTGGAGGAGCGGTCACAGAGACTACAGCTACCGCCGCGGCCGCCGCGCCCGCCCGGACTGCGGGCTCGGGTTACCGCAGAGCGGCTCCTTAAAGGGGCCGCGGCCGCTCGGGCTCCGGCTCGAGCTCCGGCTCGCGGCGGCTGCGACCCGCGGCCAAAGTGGGCGGGGCCCCGAGACCAGCTGTAGGGCCGACCTTCGCGTGCTGGGCCTGGGGTCCCGGAAAGGGCTCAGAAACGGGAACACCCAAGGCGGGCTGCGGTGGGATCCTGGAAGAACACACCTCGCCAGGGACAGGGCGTGCGGCTCCTCCGCTTCCCAAAGCAGGGAGCAAAACTAGCAAGTAAGGGGAACGGTCCGAGTCCGCCTCCGCAGCGGCCAGTACCTGGGCTCGCCACGTAACCGAAATTCTTTTCAGATTATGAATTTATATTAACAGAAAGGAGGTGAAAAGGCAATTGCAGATTTTTCATGCTACGTCTGACTTGGCCAAAGCCAAGTCCGCCCGGTTCTCGCTAGGGGTTGCAGGTGCAGTCCAAACTGGGTAGGGGGCGTGTGTGAAAGAGGCCGGTTCTCTTGCAGCAGCCTCCTCCGGATCCCTGAAAAACACCCTAGAGTGCACTAGCACTCCACCTACACATAACGCCTGGAACCCCTCTGCTGTCAGGGTGGGGAAACAGGATTTGAATTTTTGGTGCCGGCAGAGAATTCCAAGTCGCCCAATGCACAAAGTTTGCCATTCAATAGTAGCTCTTCTGACCTGCTAAGTACAGCCTCAAAAATCTGCAAATGTTCTGCATTAACATGATGGAATTGTTTTGAATAAAACAATGAAGAGGTATAGTTAGGCTGTTACAATTTGCGAAAAGTAATCACAAATACTTTTTTTGGAAAGAGATGGGTACTAATGTTAATTAGTAGGCACCACCTTAATAATGTAGGGCAGTTATTTTTAAGAAACGCCTATCAGTGGAGCTAATATGTTTTACCTAATATTTACATGCACACAAATACACGTTAGCTAACCGAACCTCCCTGAGGCTCAATTTCGTCACCTATAAAATGGGGATAATAATTCATAGTTACCTCTGGAGACCCCAGTCTTGGCAAATGTACCTCAGACTGACCTAGAAAGACAAAACCTGTTTTACCCTACAGGGACGGCAGCCTGCCTGCAGTCAAGCAGGGTAGAAGATCCTGCAGGCCCCCAGTGCATATCTCCTTTTTGTCCCCAGGGTTCTCAGGAGTGCCCTTTGACCACAACCCGTCCCATCATACTTGCTTCACAGGGTCCTCAACAACTTTGGTTTGCCCCACACCTGCCTTACGCATTCGTGTGCTAGATCATAACGCTGCGGAGGCAGGATGTTTGTGCGTGCTCATCTTTGGAGTACTACGTGTACAGATTGCACATGTCCTCTCGGGACTCTGCCTCAAGGTATCACCTCCAGACCCTCCCCTACGCTTGTCTCCAGTGGCTCATAGTCGCTCTGTTTTTTCCTGATAAATGCACCATCATTATGTTTAACATGCATATTTTCTTAACACCCACAGCAGCAGCCAAAGCCAAGTAAACCCACAAAAAATCCACTCTATACTCTATGTCCCACTATATTCCTTCATGTCAGGCCTCTGCAAATGCACCACCAAATCTGCAGGATTGTTGCGAGATTATACAGAGCATGTTAAGTGAATACATCCAGGACAAGGCCTGAGATAAGGAAAGGAATTCAGTAAATATTAGAATTTTGAAACTTTTAAACTAATCAAAACTCAATGACCTTAGGAGGTAAAAAACTATATCAATTGCATATTTTTCTTCAAAATTGTAATGCAGCTTAATTTCTTTAAAAATATGCATTTCATTATTCACATTTAAGTCTCTAATTATTCTTAACTTTGTTTTACCAATTCTCTCTTTCCAAGGACAGTTCCCCCAAATTCCGTTATTTATTGTCTTAAGTTTTTCTGCTTGTTAACTGTGAGGTATCAAAGCTGAACTGCACTCCTTATACATTTGTTCACTGAAACAGTTCAGAGAAATGAAAATTATTTATCTTTCTTTAAAAAGAGAAAAAATACAAAAATTTTGAGGCAAATTTTCCTGATAAAAAGATATTTTGCATATGCTCAAAACAAGAAATATGGTTTATTGTATTTGTTCCTCTCTATGTAATGTATCTTTTTTCTGTGTGTGTGTGTTTTTTTTAATTCCAGTATGATTAACGTAGTGTTATATTAATTTCAGGTGAGCAATATAGTGCCTCAACAATTATATACATTACTCATTGCTCATCATGGGTGTACTCTTAATCCCCCTCACCTATTTCACCCATCCTCACACACACACACATATATATACACACAACATATCTCCTTTATCCATTCATCTATCGAACATCTGGGTTGCTTCCATAATTTGGCTATTGTAAATAATGCTGCAATGAACATAAGGGTGCAAGTATCTTTTCAAATTAGTGTTTTCATACTCTTTGGGTAAATACCAGTAGTGGAATTACTGGATCATATGGTAATTCTTCATTTTTTGAGGCACCTCCATACTATTTTCCACAGTGGCTGCACCAGTTTGCATTCCGACCAACAGTGCACAAAGGTTCCTTTTTCTCAACATCTTGCCAACACTTGTTTGTTTTTTTGATTTTAGCCATTCAGACAGGTGTGAGATGATATCTCATTGAGGTTTTGATTTGCATTTCTCTGATGATGAGTGCTGTTGAGCATCTTTTCATATGTCTGTTGGCCATCGGCACGTCTTCTTTGGAAAAATGTCTGTTCATGTCTTCTGCCCTTTTTTAAATGGATTATTTGGTTTTTTGGTGTTGAGATGTATACATTCTTTACATATTTTGAATACTAACCCTTTATTGGATATGTCATTTGCAAGTATTTTCTCCCATTCAGTGGGTTGTCTTTTAGTTTTGTTGACCGTTTCCTTTGCTGTGCAGAAGCTTTTTATTTTGATGTCGTCCCAGTAATTTATTTTTGCTTTTGTTTCCCTTGCCTTAGAAGACATATCTAGAAAAATGTTGCTATGGCCGATGTCAGAGAAATTACTGCCTGTGTTATCTTCTAGGACTTTTTTATAGTTTCAGTTCTCACATTTAGGTCTTCAATCCATTTTGAGCTTATTTTTGTGTATGGTGTAAGAAAGCAGTCCAGTTTCATTCTTTTGCATGTAGCTGTGCAGTTTTCCCAATACCATTTGTTGAAGACAAATTTTCCTGATAAATTTGTTTCCAAAAATTCCTAAACTACTAAATAGAGATAACTGTTTAGAAAACTGAGACCAAAAGCTGCTTCTTTCTAAAATAACAAGATAATTAACACAGAAGTATTTTGGAAAATTGCCTCAATTCTCCACTCTGCTCTGTTAGTGAAGATATAACCAAAATAACACCAAGCATTTTGATCAGATTGATTTAGTTAAAAATTAATAATCCCAGTTACTACTTTTTAAATTATTATTGATAGTTTTAATGTATCAAGAATTTGTGAGGGTTTTTTTTTTTTTTTTTTAGTATTTAAAAGTCCTTTTGGGGTGCCTGGGTGGCTCACTCAGTTAAGCAACTGCCTTTGGCTCAGGTCATGAAGCACCCCCCCCTCAATCAAGCTCTCTGCTCAGCAGGGAGCCTGCTTCTCCCCCTCCTCTGCCTGCCACTCCCTCTGTCTGTGCTCTCTCTCTGTCAAATAAATAAATAAAAACAATTAAAAATAAAGTCCTTTCATTTGTTTTTCAGAATTTTTCAAGAAAAAACTATTTCAGGATATTACCAATGGTTAGCTCTGGGTGGGTGAGATCCTTACGTCATTTGTGTTCTTTTTGCTTATTTTATGTGACTTTTTCCTCTAATATGTATATATTGTTTTTGTGTGCATTTTTATTTTTAATGAAAGTAATACATATAAGTGAATATTCAAATAGTTCATAAAGGCTTATAACAAAAACACCCAAGTCCCATCAGCCCCTTGACCAACTTCCCCCCACCTAGCTTCTAGCTTCACCCCATGTTCCACATAACCCTACTAGGTTATTTCCTAACAATACGCTTACACCAGTGTTTCCTGACTTTCATTTTTAGACATTATTTATTGACTTCTTGTCATGGTATTTGAGGATTTAGCCCTTTCACACGTACCACCATCACCACTTTCCCCTCACCCTTCCTTCTCACACAGCTACATCACTTCTGTTCAAATCAATAATTTGTATTTTTATCATCCTGTCAATGTAAATACAGTGCATTGCTGAATCAAGTAAGGTGCCATGATAGTGCTGCTCTTGAAAATCTCCTGTTGTCCCTGGAGTTAATAATTGCCTTCCTTTTTCACTTACTTTTTTTTTAATGTATCTAACCCGAATTTTATCCAGATGCTTCAACCTATCTATCAAATGCCCATCGGTATCTTTCAATGCCCAAACATTAGAAATTCACTCTCTTACTTTGCTAAAGCACAGATTTCAGTAGTTTACTCAGAGCGTGTGCATTGAAGGTAAATTTTTTAGCATGCTTGCATGTCTGAAAATGTCTGTATTCTATTCTCATCCTCCACTAATAATTTCCGTAAGCTGATCATTTTCCCTCAGCATTTTAAAAGCACTGTTCCACTGTCTTTTACTTCCAGTGTTGCCACTGAAATAAATATGCCTAATGCCTTTCTGGTTCCCCTTCCTCTGTATCTGGTCTATTCTTCATTCTAGAATCTTCCCATTACCTTTATGTCCGAAATTTCACAATGATGTGCCTTGTGCCTTAGAATGCGCCTTTTTTCTTTGATTGTGCTAGACTCCCGGGGGTGCTTTCAATCTTACTGGCAAATTTTTTCTTTTATTATTTTTTTACTAATTTCCTCCTTCTCATTTTCTATGTTCTCTCTTTGTGAACTCTTGTCAGCAGGATGTTGGGACTTTATTATTCTCCAGATCGATTGTCCTTTTATCCCACTGATTATCTCTACAGCTTTTCTTTTCTTTTTTTTTTTAATTTAAGTAGGCTCCACACCCAGCATGGAGCCCAACACAGGGCCAAAATCATGACCCTGAGATTAAGACCCGAGCTGATATCAAGAGTTGGATGCTTAACTGAGCCACCCAGGCACCCGATCTTTTCTATGATCTATTGTCTGAGACAGAGGTTCTCAACTGGGGTGGGGGTGGGAGGTGTTGATTCTCCCTACCCCAGCCATTTGGCAATATCTGCTGATGCTTTTGGTTGTCATCACAGGGAAAGGGGGCATGCATGGGTACTTACTGAGTAGAGGCCAGGGAGGCTGCTAACCATGTTACAATGCACAGCCTCCCACAGTAAAGAATTTCTAATCCCAAATGTCAGTCATGCCAAGATTGAGAAATCGTGGACCGGGAGAATTACTTAGCTTTATCTTCCAACCTTGTACTGAAGTTTCTATATCAAACATATTTTTGGCACAGGATGGCAGTGTGCAGTGGTTTAGGCTGGGAAAAAATCTGCAGAGGCAGTGCCCATAGCAAAACGATGAGGCTACAACAGACCAATGATGAAGGGGAGTAAATCACTGATGATTCTTTCTTTCCCATAGACTGTCTAAGGCCACAGGGAAAATGGTGGAAAATTCACCATCGCCATTGCCAGAAAGAGCTATTTATGGTTTTGTTCTTTTTTTAAGCTCCCAGTTTGGCTTCATACTATATCTTGTGTGGGCTTTTATTCCTGAACCTTGCCTAAACTCCTTAGGCTTAACTTATTGGCCTCAAAAATACTGGATGGTTGCATTGCCTGTCTACCTCCTCATTACCATAGTAATTGGTTATGTACTGTTATTTGGAATAAACATGATGAGTACCTCTCCACTGAACTCTGTTCATACAATCATAGATAACTATGCTAAAAATCAACAGCAGAAGAAATATCAAGAAGAGGCCATCCCAGCATTAACGGATATTCTTATTAGTGAAGTAAACCAAATGTTCTTTCTTGCAGCCGAAGATCTTTACGCCAAAAACTAAATTGTATGTAGACTAACACCAAACACTATAAGTTTTTGATGTAATAATTTTGACCATAGCTATTTTGACAATCTTATTAATAACCGATACTGAAATATAAAAAAGCTGCACTTCTCTTAGATTAAATTCCATTAATCTTATACATGTTGTCGCATATTAGTTATTAATAGACAGAATAAATAAAATACTGCATTACCATAAAAAAAAATATCTTTTTTTCCCATTCTCTGATCAGACCTTTTGTTACAGGAACTCTCCATCAAAAGATAAAACTCCTTTCTCCAGAAAAGAAACTTCATACTTCACAGAGGGATTGTGTTAATGGTCGGATGGTCAGTATGACATGCATGAAAGCACAATGGCTGTATGAAGGGCAAGAAGGGACCCAGTGGCCTCCAAGAGCTTTGTAAACAACTGTAGGGCAATTCTTCTTCAGGCTTGTACCTCACTCCTGCCTTCCATGGTACACCGACCACCAAGTGCTAGGGCTCCTCAAAGCACTTTGATTAGCCCTTCTTCCACTTTGTCAAGGCAGTTATCTCTATTCCGTCCAACTTCTGGTTTCCAAAATTTACTGAAATCTCTCATCAACTGTAGACTTTTCTCCTCTTTTCTTTTTCCTTATGGATTATATCTTGTAAACCCCTTTCCACACTACCTACACTACGCGTACCACTTTGCAAAAAATAAGGATAAACAAAATAAGATTTAAGTAACAGAAAGGGATCCAATACAGAGAAAGGGAAAGATGTCAATCTATTTTTCTTAAATTTCTAACTTGTTTTTTAATTGTGCAAAATATCTTCATGAATTTTTTAAAAAATTTTACAGATTAGTAGAAATTGAAATTAACAATCAGTAGTTTATGTTCATAACTTTTTTTCTGTTCTATAATCTTATTTATTCCTTTCTTCTTTTCTTTTTTATTGAAGCATAGTTGACACACAATGTTACATTAGTTTCAGATGTACAACATAGTGATTCAACAACTTTATACATTATGCTGTGCTTATCATAAGTGTAGTTACCATCTGTCACCATACAACACTATTACAATACCTTTGATTATATTCCTTATAATTTTCATTTCATTTTCATTTCATAACATTCATTCAATTCACCTTTCACTGCTATGACTTACTCATTCCATAACTGGAAGCCTGTATCTCCCACTCCCCTTCACCCATTTTGCCCATCCCCCACCTCTGGCAACCATCAGTTTGTTCTCTGTGTTTATGGATCTAGTTTTGCTTTGTTTGGTTGGTTGGTTGGTTTTTTAGATTTGACATATAAGTGAAATCATACGGTATTTGTCTTTATCTGACTTATTTCACTAAGCATAATGCCCTCTAGGTCCCTCCATGTTGTCACAAATGGCAAAATCTCATTCTTTTTTATGACTAAATAATATTCGACATCTTCTTTATCCATTCATTTATCAATGGACACTTAGGTTGCTTCCATATTTTGGTTATTGTAAATAATGCTGCAATAATATATTTATAACTTTTAGACCAGTTTGTTGAATATCCTCCCAGATACTTTTTCATGCATACTTATACATACTTTGATTTTTTTTAAACAATAACAAAAAGGACTAAAACATACACATTATTTTGTAATTGCTCAGACTATTCCATTCAATGGATGCACCATAGTGTATTTTACCAATCCATTACTGCTAAATATTTATGGACCTTACTGTTGGACCAAATTTTCACTTTTCCAGGTAGAGCAAAGTAGTAACGTCTGACTAGAAATTAATTCTAAGATTCAAAGCTAGTTTAGATTGAATGGGGAAACACTGGAGGGTTCCTGCTCAGGTCAAGAGGAGAACAAGGGGATACACACTCTTTCACTGCTAATACAGTGATACTTGAAGTATCAGTCAAGGGAACTAGTAAAAGAGAGAAAGTAAAAACATAACTACTGGGAAAAAAGATTATACAGTTGTCATTCTTTGTGGATTATATGATTACATACCTAGGAAACCCAAGAAAATCAACTGAGAAAATATATAAACAACAGAAAATTAAGTATGGAAGCAGGATACAAAATTAATTTATGAAAATCTGTGACATATATGTATATGTGTATATGTGTGTGTACATATAAATACATACATATATGCATGTGTGTTTATTTGAAACATGAAAAACCCATGTATCATGATAAAAATCAGAATATATTCCTTATCCTAGTTCTAGGAACAAATATGTTTTTTAAAAAATGAAGTTGATAGTTGAATTATTCATAAGTCATTTTCATAGGCCTTATAGAGAAATACAACTTTGGAATTTAGAAATATTCCTTAGTATAAACATCTCCTGCCCCACCGATCCTCTGACAAACATATTCAATTCCAAATCAAATTTCTGTAGTGATGTAAATCTACTACTTTGTTGGTCATATATGTTCACATGCACTATTCATATGATCTATCCTAAAAATAACTAAAAAGAGAAATTTTCATGAGAGTCTTTTTTAATATACATATTATCTCCCTTATTATGTCCCAATCAAATTGGTCTCTTCATGTCATTATAACGATTGTTCACACAATATAGTATTACTATAATCAATCCACTCCCATACATCTAAATCATGTTCATCACTAACTTAAGTTCCTGTTTTTAGACCCTCCATATACAAAGTTAAAAGCATCAAGAAAATGTATATGCTGCATTCAGATCTCCCTCTTAATCTTGAGGTCTGTATTCTTTGCCTTTTGGTAAAAACAACACATTTTTGCCCTCCAGCAAGGAAGTTTTAAAAAATTACCACCTCTTTTCCAAATACTTTTGTTATACTTTACAATATACTAAGAATTTTTTTTTATTTTAAAAAGAAGGCAATCTAGTTTTAATTAAAAAGAAATCATCTTGTGGAAATGTATTTTCCACAAGGAAAGGAATGGTTCTAGTCCCAGATTTTAAAATTCTCATTGGTAGAAAATACAAGGTAAAAAATAATGTTTGAAAGACTGTTACAATTAAATTGTCTTCAAACTTTGTCAAATATGTTTCACAACAACATGTGGAGCTTCCCCAAATGCTAACATAATGTCTAAGAACCAAAAAGTAGGAAAAAATGGATTGTGGGATAAGGAAAATGTTAACTATTAGTACTAATTATATATAACATATTAGAAACTACGATATCAATAACGAAAAGACCATCAGGATGTTTAACTTAATCACTGAATTCTCCCCCTAAAATATAAATCAAGCATTTTGCAAAAATACTATATACACCAAATTGAAATGTCCAAATTTTTTTTAGCATAGCAGTTATTTCTTTTGATGTAAATAGGAAGGTCGCTTTTCCCCCTAAACATTTAGATATAAGCTGAAGTCTTCAGAATTTGGATGCTTGGCAATGACCAGTTTGCAGATGGACTACTACGTGCAGTGGCTCTCCACGTCCCTGCAAGGCTACATGACCCGCCAACAACAGAGTCACCTCTGACTCCCTTCCTGCCCCACAGAAGCACTCACCGCCCGCATCGTAGCAACCATCACTGCGCTAGGCTCCCCTGCTCCGGCCTCGTTCCTGTAACTTCTCGTTGACCTCTATTACTATCATCAGTGAGAAAATAATAAATATTGTCTGAATTTAGAAATAAATAAGACCATATGTTCATCCAAAGTCCAGCAGAGTTCTGGACGAGTGCCTCATTATCAAAGCCCAGCACCAAAAGAAAAGGCAACATTATGGTCCATCAGAGTCCAGAGCACAAGTGAGAGTCTCACAACTGTGTTTTGGGAGTTCACTCACTAAAGATACCTGGATTTTCAGTTGCTTGGAGACAGAGTGTCTGTCTTGTGCGTCTTTGCACCTGACACCGCACCCTGCAAAGATGGCGGGCTCTGCATATATTCTCCTCCCTCACCTATCTTCCCCACGTTCCTCAGCTTGCTAAGGAAGTCCTTTCGGAATTCAAAGTTCTACAGCTCAGGGAGAGTCATAACTGATCATCTATATCTACAGAGGGAAAGAGCAAAGGAATGACATACTTCCCCTCATTTTTTATCCTGAGCAATTACCCAAAGGTAATAAAAGGCAATCAAGTGATTTAAAGAACTACTTTGCCTTTCCTTTTAGAGCTCCTACAGAGGAACTGACCTCTGGTTTGCAAAGGAAGTCCTGTACCACATGGCATTTTAAAAACTATCAGGATTTGGCTTTTAAAACAGTTTTATGCACACAGTATTCTACTGGTACAGAAGGAGAAAGTAGTCCCCCGATGTATCAATGTAGAGGTGAGAGGAATTCAATTTCAATTCACTCTGTCTTAACCCAAATTATCAATTCTTTCAACAAAGAACACACACTGTAAGAGCATCACGGGAGACTTTTAAAACAATTGTGTAGGGGCGCCTGGGCGGCTCAGTCATGCTTACACAGTTGTGGGGGTTTGGATTCACAAGAGTAGCATCTGTTAGGAGGAAAGCATGCTCATATCTACAGGGATATTTAGTTGTGCCAGCAAATTGCAGTTGCTTAAACAACTTTCTCCCTCATTCCCTTCCTCCCCTCTTCCTGTCCCTCTCTTCTTCCTTCTCTTTCCTTCCTTTCTCTCATTCTTTTTTTTTTTTTTTAAGATTTTTTATTTATTTGTTTGACAGAGAGAGACACAGCGAGAGAGGGAACACAAGCAGGGGGAGTGGGAAAGGGAGAAGCAAGCTTCCCGCAAAGCAGGGAGACCGATGATGGGGTCAATCCCAGGCTTAACGATTGAGCCACCCAGACACCCCAAATAAAATCTTTAAAAAAAATGAAATAAAGTAAAAACCTGCATCAAAGAATGAGAGGGGGCGCCTGGGTGGCTCAGTCATTAAGAGTCTGCCTTCTGCTCAGGTCAGGATCCCAGCGTCCTGGGATTGAGCCCGTCATCGGGCTCCCTGCTTTGCGGGAAGCTTGCTTCTCCCTTTCCCACTCCCCCTGCTTGTGTTCCCTCTCTCGCTGTGTCTCTCTCTGTCAAGTAAATAAATAAAATCTTTAAAAAATAAATAAAATAATTGCGTAAATTATAATTGCTAGTTATACAAGAAATTCTTGAGCAATAAGTAACTATAATCAACAGTTAAAAACACCAACTGTTTACATTCAACATTTGTCATATTGATTTGGAAGGTGGAGGGGACAAACAGAGCTAAAGTTCAAAACCACTTGTCTCCTAAACAATGTAGATGTGGGTTTTGTTGTTTTGTCTTGTAGATCTGCCCTTCTTCAGTGTGTAATGACCATTATAGCAAGAAAACTAATCATTTTTTGAATTTGGACATCAATATAAAAATACAAAGCGTTAACTCACTGACATCCTGTCATCACTTCATCATCCTGAACCCAGAACTCAGCCCTTCCACTAGTTTCCATAGAAAATTATCTCCAAGAAGTTCATGATTTCCCCCTCCCCAACTTTACCTAAAATTAAGGAGTTCCTGGGGCGTAGATTGGCCCACCAGCTCTGTGTTCTCTCTCTTCTTCCCTACATGGGAATTGAAGGAGTATCTTCTGTTGCTTAAACTCCTTGGAGTTTCACTGCTTGCCTAAAGTAGCCCTTCCAAACAAATGCAGCACTATCCCTAAAATAAGTCCTGGGAAACACATTCTTCAACTTGATCCCCTTCCTTTGCTCTCATTTCTCAATAAGCTCTTGTATTCTCCTAGCCCTTGACCTCTCATCTCTAAGTTTTGATGATTCCTCGCACCCAACAATACATGGGCTTTTCTGCTTTACTTCTGAGCTCTAAGGTCTGCAATTAACTTTGCTCAGCTCACTTCCACCTGCTCCTTGCAATGACCTCCTCCAAGTTGGACCCTATCTCAGCTTTGCCTTATCTCTGTCCTCTCTATTCTCCCAAACACTGACATGCATCTACTATCAACTCAACTTACACAATATCTGTCTAACACTCTCTTTCTTGAGCTCCAGATTTTTATTACCAATATCCTACCATGTGTTCCAGGTTCATCGAATGAAATAAAATAGAACTCATCATCCCCCTTCCTCCCCATACTCTTTTTTCTCACTTTTCTCAGAGTCATCATGCCTCTAATCACCAAGCCCAAGAAACCTCCATTTTCCTAGATTCTCCCCACTTGCTTAGTCCTCTGTAACCATGTAGACATCAAATTCTATCAATTCTACTTGCTAAAGATCTTCCATATATTTACCTCCTCTACCCTTCCTCTTTCACTCCCCAAGTTTAGGCCTATATACCTTCCCAGACAATCTCTGATGTCTCTCTGGCATCTTTCCTCTTTGAGCCTTCGTATACCAGGATAATAACTTCTCTTCCCATGTTCTCCCAGTGCTTAGTACCACATGTTTCACACACAACAGAGCCTCAATAAATATTCATTAGTTAGGGAAGAGACTTCAAATGCTTGTGATCGCACATCTTTCCTTTCCTTGGCATTCAGAGATTGCCTCTGTCTCTCCAATCTCATGCTTCTTCGGGATTCTCCTAACTTGCCATTGATTATTTTCTTATTCTTTCACTTTTGGTCAAAGCTTTCTATTATTCTTTATTGCCTATCAAATAAATGAATGGCATGGAAGTCTTCCATTCTAGCTCAAACCTATCTTTCCAGTCTCATGGTTCATATTCTCCCTCTCACATTCTTTGCTCAGTCTAGCTAAATCCAGGAACTAGCCATTCCCCAAACATGCTGTGCATTTTCCTGACTCCTCGCTTTTGCCCATGCTGCTTCCAACACATAGAATGTCTTTTCTTCCCCTCTTTCCCTGTCAAAAGTATTCCTAGTTTTAAGACCCACTTTCTTCATAAAACTTACAGATTCCTCCAGACAGAATTTCTTTCTTCCTCTTCTCTCCTTCTTTAAAACTTAGTTTACGATTTGCTTTGTACAAGTATTTTATTTCTTCTACTAAAAAAGTTGTTCAAAGCAGTATTTTCAAACCACCTAAAACAGAATAACTGGAGTCTTGTTAAAAAACAAAAACAAAACAAAAACATCAGAGTTTCGGAAGGGAGCACTAAGAACCCTGCAATCTGAAAGCAAGTGCCCCAGAAGAGTGCGCAATGAAGCCGGAGACCTTGAAACTGCAGAAATGGGCCTTGAAGTCAGTCCGACTGGAAGTTGCATTCCAGTTATGTCTCTTTTAAAAGATAATTCTCAGAAAAAGCTAATAAAACCATGACTCTGATACAGATAGAAAAGGAAAAAAAAGTTAAAGATTTTACTTAACTCATTCAATGAGGTAACCAGGCAGATGTCGTAACCTGTTCAAAAGAGAATCTGAAAGAAACGCATTCATACAGGGTTGTAAAATGGTTCAGACATGATGAAAGGCTGCCATAAGATAATCCAGAAGGATGTGCAATAGCTCAAAGACAATGAAAAGAGTCAGATGACCTAGAAGATGTCCTTTAGGCAATGCAGAGTTTTCTACTGAGACATAAGGTTTTTTTCTATACCTCTTGCTAGCTGTGTGACTTTGAGTAGGTTACTTAACTTCCCTGAGCCTCAGTTACTTTTTCTTAAAATAAGGTTTCATAATTAAAAAAAAAATCTTAATGCGGATAATACTTACCTAATACTGCTCTTGTGAGAAGTAAGTGAGTTAAGGAGCACCAAGCCCTCAGGACAATGTTGACTACATGACACTCGATAAACATGACATAGTAGTACCAGGGTAGTGTTATCACCAGCTAGAAGCTTTTGGGGACCCTGTCTTGTTTCCTAATACGTGTATTCATTCAATCAATCAACCAATGTGCATAAAATACCTATTCGTGCTAGGTTTGGGTGGGTAATAAAATAGTCTCTGTCATCAAGGAGTCCAGGCCAGCCAAGGAGATGAGAACCTAGGTCAATAATTACATGGGATACAATAAGTGAAAAGAAAAGTATGTGAGCACAATTGACAACATGGCTAACCATGTGTGGAAGGTACAGAATGCTTACAGAAAAGCATTATTAAGGGGAATGTAAGCTGAATCTTGAAGGATGAGTAGGAAATCACTAAGCACAGTGTGCTAACAAATATTGTGCTAGATCATTACATATGTTAACCTTATTTAACTCACATAAGAGCCATACAATAATAGCTCACTCTAATTGAGTACTTACTATGTGTCAGGCGCTGTTTTAAATAACCATCATTATCTTATTTTATGAAGAAAAAAATCCTGAGGCTTAGAGAAACCAAGTAACTTCCCTAAGATGATATAGCCAGTGAGTGGCAAAGCCATAATTATTGCCAGATAACCTCGTTCCAAAGTGTAGGAAATATCACCTCAATTTACTAATGAAGAATCAAACCTAGAGAGATGATGAGATCTCCTAAAGAAACTGATTAGAAATTGGGTCCCTGGTTTTAAAGGACAGGCAGATGGGAAGGAAAAATACTCCAGAAAGAGGGAGAACACACAAAACCCTGGAAGTATGGAGGAGCTTAGCATGGCTCCAGGAACCAGAGATGTTTGGAACTCAATATGCATTTATGGAAACAAAGATAAAGCCACTGGGGGTGCCTGGGTGGTTCAGTCAGTTAAGTGGCTGCCTTCAGCTCAGCTCATGATCTCAGGGTCCTGAGATCGAGCCCCACATCGGGCTCCCTGCTCAGTGAGGAGTCTGCTTCTCCCTCTCCCTCTGCTGCTCCCCCTGCTTGTGCTCTCTCACTCATTCTCTCTCAAATAAATAAATTAATTTAATTAAATTAAATAGTAAAGCCGCTAAAGTAGGCAGGGACTGTGAGAAAGAACTTACAGCATACTAACTTTTGCAGACCCTGCTCAGGAAGTTATGAAAAAACTATGACAGATTTTAAGCAAAGGAATGAGATCAAAGGTTTAGAAACTGGAGGCAAGGCAAACAGTTATGAGACAGCAAAGACTAGTATTATTAAGATCAAGAGTTTTGAACTCCAACAACCTGCCACTTATCATAACCTCAGGAAAGAGAACCTCTTTGAGCCAGAGTCTCCTCATCTGTAAAATGAATATAATAACAGGGTCACCACGAGGCTTAAATGAAAGAAGGTAGGTAAGCACGTGCTAATGTACTCCAGATTTAATAGGCATTCAATAAATGATGGTGGTAGTATTAACAGTTGTTTATTTCTACTTTTGTTGTGATGCAAATATAATGAGACCTAGTTTAGGTCTTTTTGAAGGAAGAACATGTTAAATACATACTCTTTTACCTAGGTTGTTTGATTTGTTCAGACATAGTAGATTGATCCGTTCAGACATAGTAGACTGATTTAGACAGCAAAGTCCCAGGAGCACAAAAAGAATCAGATTTCAGGAATGGCGTGAGGTTAAGGGTTCAGTTTATCAAACGTTTCTTGTGTCCCTACCGTGTGTGTCTAACACTGTATTAAGTGGTACATATCTAAAAATAGTTAAGTCACAATCTCTTTTCACAAGGAGTCATCAGTCTACAATATAGCTATTTTGGATGATGCCTGGCCTCCTCTCTTATTTACAGCCTCACCCTCCCTTAACGTCTGTTATTTACACTACTCTTGTAGAAATGATCTTGGTTTCCCTACCTGGTTACCTGCCCTCCTCCCCAACCTTGGACTACTTCCTTTCCTGGCTACTCCAGCTGGACACGTCAGATCCAAACCTATTCTCAGTACCCTGGTTCGAAGACACCTTGCTCCTATAGGGAAGTTAAACCAATTTTCTCAACAGCTGGTGCTAGAATTCTTTTCAGAGGAAAACACCTTGAGGAGTCCTTGTGAGTAGACGGTATGATTGAGGAATGAGGTTAGCAAGAGACAGGATCATTAAAGACAAAATGTTCTACTTCAGAAATGCAGCTGGGGATATGGAAGAAATGGCTAGAGAAGAGAAGAGAAAGAGAAAAAAGACAGAGGAACTTCACTGTATACCTAAAATACCTTTTAAAATGTATAATGCTCTATCGTACTTGCATTTCTTTGACTCCCCTCGTGTCTTCCAAATCTTTAGTAAGCCTTCCATAATCCCCAAGCCCCCACACCTCCCCACAAACACATAGACGATGTGAGAAGGTTGGGCAGGGAGGGGTAAGTGAAGAAATCATGGAGCCAAGTGCCACGGCTAGAAGACAAAAGGAGCAGAATGAGACAGCACACCCAGAACAACGACACAGCCATAACTGAACCCATCAGTAGGAGCAAGGCCCAAGGTAATGCTAAAATCACAGATATCTGGGAAATTGGCAGAACATATCAGCAGGTACTGTACTTTATTTAAAAGTTGTGTAATAGGGGCTTGAACCAATCTTAACTAGTTAAAAAGCAAAACAGATTATCTCAGCTGGTCATGATTTCTTCAGTGTCATTGATGATTTGGTACCAACTCCATAAGTCTGCCTTTCCAACACACCTACTGCCATCCTCAAAGGTGGCCACCACTGTCTTACCCAGTTACTGCAACAGTCTCCTTGAGATCAGCATTTTTTTTTAACTTAATTAATTAATTTATTTAAATAGAACAAGCAGGGCGGGGAGGAAGAAAGAGAAAATGTCCAGCAGGTTCCACGCTCAGCACTGAGCCCAACTCGGGGCTCAATCCCAGGACCCCAAGATCATGACATGAGCCAAAATCAAGAGGGGGACACTTGACTGAGCCACCCAGGAGCCCCAGCAGACATTTTCTTAAAGGGCCAGATAGGCAGTTACTCTACTCTGCACTGAAGGCCTGGAAGCAGCTATAGACAGTAAAAATGAATGGGTTTGGTTGTGTTCCAATAAAACTTTTTTACAAAATCAGGTGGGGGACTTTCTATCCTGCCCCTTCTGTTCTCCACATTATAGAGTACTCTTTCAAAATGTCACTCCTCTGTATAAACACTTGTCTTCCCATTAACCTCAGGATAAAGTCCAAATTCCTTAACAAGGTAAATTTAAATTTCATACCATTATCTCCTCTCTAGCCATTTCTGGCTTCAATTTTCAGCACTACTGAACTGCTTTAAATTCCCAGGCTCCTGGTTCTCTCTTCCTTCCATGCATCTGCATATGCTGTTCTTTGGCCTGTAATCTTCCTCTCTTCCCCACTCCACTGATTAGTTGATTCCTACTCACTAAATTTCAAGTTTCACATTAAGTCTAAGTTCCTCCAGGAAGATTTCCCTGATCCCTAAATTCTCACAAAGTGTTGAGTTGCTGGTTTAATTGTCTGAATCTCCTGTTAGTTTGAAGATCTGTGAGGAAACTGGTCTGCCATTCATCACTGTATTCCAAGGTACTCAATAAATAACTGGATTCTTGACTGATCAGGAAAGAAAAGACAAGAACCAACCTAAAAATGAAGGGGGCCCTCAAAGGCTAATTGGTGGCACATAAGCTGAGATTTGTTTGAACTGTTTCTTTTAATCCAACATCTGCTCCTAAAGCATTTTCTGCTTTGCTCCTGTAGCTTGCAGAGAGGGTTAGGAAATACACATTACATCATCCACACTTTCTGATGCTGGAACCAAAGCCCTGTAGGGTTTCATTTCTGCCTTGGCTTCCAAACTTAATCTGTTCACCCTCTCCTTGGCACCTGATCTGTTACCTCACATCCTGTTTCCAGTCTTGTATATGGTGTACCTTATATCTGGTAATTATCCTTGCAGAGAGATACTGGCTTGCCTTTCAAACCAATCCTCACATTTCAGATATCATGTAGGGGGCATATTCTATATGTCAGGCTTATGGGGCTTCCTCTATAAGCCAGGCCTACAGGACTTAATCATTCAATCCTCAGGCTAGCCTCGCAATGATGTTCTCAGAGATTTCCTTTTATTATTTCTACTCTACAGTTGACAAAAGGAAGACTTAAAAGGAGTAAGTAACTTGTGAAAGAAAATGGCAGAGCTGGGACAGAAGGGAGGAAAGTCTGACCGCCAAGCTTGAGTTTCTGAGCTCATACTACTTTACAGTTCCTCTGGGACCACATCTGCTTCCCCCTGTGAGTGCTGTTCCTGCCCAAGCCCCGAAGTCTTCTATGGCGCTCCTGCATGTTTCATCCTGAACCTCACGGACAGTGTGGCTGAATTCAAGTCCGTCAGAATCACTGATACTTCTGGAGCACGGTCACTGTGCTCGGCCCTGTTTATGTATGACCTCATTTAACCTGCACAGACCCTAATATGAAAGATAAGGTTAGCTCTGTTTTATGGAGATGGAAGCAGAGGCACAAAGAGGTAAAATAATGTGTCCAAGGTCACATAATTAGTAATGGGAGAACCTAGGATTTACACCTAGACACTCTGACTCCACAACCCGCATTCCTAGGCAAGAAGAGAATACACAGGGAGGTAAAAGAGAGCTCCTCAGGCCTCACAGGATGACATGAAAATATGGGTGAGGTTGAATGATTCAGGTTTTAATCATCCCGGATAGGAGATCATTAACTAAGGATGTCTCAGTCATTGCTGCCTAAAACAAACTGTCACCAAACTTCATGGCTTAAAACAGTAATCATTTATTAGCTAACAATTCTGTGGGTTAACAATTTGGGCTGGACTTGGCTGAGAAATTCTGCTGGTTTTGCCTGGGCTCATTCATCTGGTGACAGTCAGCTGTGGCAGCTTGGCAGGAGCCTGATGGTCCAAGATGGTTTCTCAAGGGTCAAGGCCAGCTTCATGGGCATGCAACTTGTGCTGAGTTTATTGTTCTGCATTCCTGTCTCCTTAAGAATCTCCTGAGATTCTGAATAATTATGGGAAAGGGAGTCTACTGGGTCTTGTAAATTACATTCCAAGTCATGCTGGTGGTTGATGTGGATGCCAGCTGGGCATCTTTATCCACATAGCCTCTCATCCTCAAAGAGGCTAGCCCATGTTTCTTCACATGATGACAGGAGCTTTCCAAGACAGTGACAGCAAAGCCTGCAAGGCTTCTTCAGCTCTGGGCTCACAATTCCCACATCATCACTTCTGCTGCATTTTACTGATCAAAGCAAATCACAAAGCAAGCCCAGATACTAGGAGGTGGAAATCCAGAGTCCACTCCTTGATGGGAAGAACAGAAAAGTCACAGTGCAAGAGGGCATGTATGGTGAGGATGGGCCGAGTTTGTGACTATGAATTGCAATCTCTCACAGATTAGGTACATGTTTAAGCAAAAATAACTTCAGTCTCAGACATGTTATGATTAAGATTTCTCCTATGGTCAATCCATGCAAAGGTATCCAATACAGCTGACCCTTGAACAGCATGGGGATTAGGGAGCCATGCAGTCAAAAATCTGCACATAAACTTTGATTCCCCCCAAACTGAACTATTAATAGCCTATTGTTGACTGGAAGCTTTACCAATAACATAAACAGTCGATTAACACGTATTTTGTACGTTATATGTATTATATACTGTATTCTTCTAATAAAGTAAGCTAGAGAAAACAAAATGTTAAGAAAATTGTGAGGGAGAGAAAACATATTTACAGTACTATACTGTAAAAAAATCTGCATATAAGTGGACCCATACATATTGTTCAAGGGTTAACTGTATTTGCATAATATAGGTCCAGAACATAAAAGAGAATCCTGGTTGGACATACAAATTTGACAGCTGACAACAGGCAGGTGATAGGTTTCTGAATAAATAAATCAGAACCTCCAGGAAGACTGCATGTATTAAGGCAAAGATAAACAAAGAGGTTCACTCAATCCTTCAGACTACCCAACTGTTTGAGTGCTCTCTTCTTCCCATGTATCTCAACCTCTCTCTCTAAGGGAGAGGGCCGATCCAGTTTCTGTAGCCAGCTCAAAGTCCAGTATCTCTGGGGAAAGTACTTTGGAGACTAGGGTGGCCCACAGTTCTTCTCTGTTATGTCTAGATGTGGCTACACATAGTCCAATAATTATAAACTAAAAAGAAGTTACTTGATACCCACACTGAACCCAATATGCAGTGGTGGAGCAGGAATACAATTAACCACAATAAAAACTTCCATTTCCAAAAGGACAGAATGGGAAACATGCAACGACCAGTAGCCCTTCATAGTTTTCTTTCCAGAAAGAAATTCCTGCCCTGGCCATGGAAGAAATTCCCTGATTAAAATCCTATCTGGATGTGTTTGGTTATACCCATAGTGCCCCCGGGTTTACCACTCTAGGAGGTTCTTCCTTGTCCATTATTCTCCAGGTTCAAAATTTAAGTGAAAATTGGAGTGTACGCTTTCCTGGAAATGGCTTGAGGACACAATGATTCACTTTTGCAGGTCAGATTTCCGGTTTCTTTAGCAATAAAATTTCCTCAAAATCTTTGCAGGCATCTATGCTATTCATCTCCAGTCTGTTACATGCGACCGAAACTATACCCAAAGTTCTTTTCTGGACCGAGCTCTTAAACCTTCTTATTCTCTAGTTTCTATGCTTTACTCCTTCCTCTTCTCATTGTTTTAATGTCGGCTACTTTGAGGTAAAACTTTAAAAACTAAGTGAGGGTAACACCACTAATCTGACCTTTGCTGCAAGGCTAGATCTTTTTGGCTGAGGAATCTTAATAGGTGGGCGTTAAGTGTCTGAAAAACAGTCTTCTCCTGTTTGGACCATAGAAACAATTGGATTTTCCAACACTGTGAGGCCCCAATTTTCTATACACTGTATTTTCTTCCATCTTTCCTTGCAAACCCATCATTTCTTTTTTTTTTTTTTAAAGATTTTATTTATTTATTTGACAGAGAGATAGAGAGAAGAGCACAAGCAGAGGGAGTGGCAGAGGGAGAGGGAGAAGCAGGCTCTGCACTGAGCAGGGAACCCGATGCGGGACTCGATCCCAGGACCCTGAGATCATGACCTGAGCCGAAGGCAGACGCTTAACCATCTGAGCCACCCAGGCGCCCCAAACCCATCATTTCTTACGTGAGCTCATTTCTTTCTTGAAAAACCTTCCTAAACTAGCCAAGGAGCAACAATTACATTCTTATTCTGGTTCTTTCCAAATGCTTCCTCTAAAATTCAGTGATACAAGAAACATGGTCAGTCTTCCAAATTGAGTAGTGAGATTTTTACAGAACATCTTGCAATGGCATTACAAGAATCACCAGTTTTCCAGCCTGCAAGAGCTGTTTCCTCGCTGCCAAGGGTCTGACCACCTAGGTAATGCTATATGTTTTAAGACTTTGTTAGAAGTCCCCCATCTCCAGGTACCAATTTTTGTATTAGAGTAAAGGCTAACTTGCTGTAATAGAGACCCCAGAAAGCAGTGGAAATGAAAGTAAAGAAGTGAAAAAGGAAAATAAAGAAGACAAAAGTGTCTTTCCGTCTCACATAATTGTTGGGCCTAGACTGACAGGACACTCTGTTCTATGCGGTCATTCAGGACCCAGATTCCTTCTATCTTGTTGTCCCCCCGCCCCGGGATGTCTTCCTCATCTCCATGGTTACAGATGGTCATAGACACGTCCATGAAGGAGACGGCAAGTGGTGCAAGGCAAGCTGTCTTCTTTTACAAACGCCTGGGTGGCTCAGTTGGTTAAGCGACTGCCTTCGGCTCAGGTCA
>NC_058406.1:78606838-78642566 GCF_002201575.2 Neomonachus schauinslandi | reverse complement strand
ATGATCCTGGAGTCCCTGGATCGAGTCCCGCATCGGGCTCCCTGCTCGGCGGGGAGTCTGCTTCTCCCTCTGACCCTCCTCCCTCTCATGCTCTCTGTCTCTCATTCTCTCTCTCTCAAATTAAAAAAAAAAAAAAAATCTTAAAAAAAAAAAGAAAATGAACAAAGGAAAATGAGACAGCAAACACGGACTAGTCTCTTTTAAGAACACTGAATTTTTAGGAAAAAAAAGATAAGGTGGTAACTAGTCATGACAAGCTGCACTTGCAAGTGGACTTAGATGAGAACCAGCCCCCAGGGAGACGAGGGTGGCCCACAGTTTGAGCTGCCCAGCATACATATAATGTGTAACATGAACAGCTGGAATAGCAGAGCGCTCTGCATGTTAGGCTGGTCAAGTTCTCCCAAAGTTCAGAACTACTCTTGGATATGGTGGTTGCATTCTATAGTCATGGGGTCTTGGGGCCTCCAGAGACAGTGCCTCCACCTACCTCCAGTCTCATAGTCAGAAACTGTCACTTCTACGCAAGATAGATAGCTTGCTCACTGGAGAATCAAGGATCCAAGCTGGGTGTGGAATTGAAGGACCCAAAACACCTCGGCACAGCTGGAGTTTGGGCAAACCCCCCCCCTTTAGAATATCAATGGAGGGGGGGCAATACATCAGTAAATATGAATGGACAAAAGGGATACGAATCAGCAATAGTAAAACAAACTTTGGGCACTTTTGTTTGGCAGATTAAACTGAAAATATGACTCCCTGCTATCCCAAACCCCCATAAAAAGAGACCCAGAGTTGACAAATTCTAATTAAAGTTGGTGCTGTTTCTTTAAAGTGGCAGAGAAAGTAGCAATCTCTGTTCTGATACTATAAGGCCAAAATTCTTTTAAGAAAAGGAATATTTCATGGAGAAAGGATTGGATTGGATTGTCTCTGAGGAAAATAATTGTGTTGTAATGTGTGCTTATATTTTAGATAGCATAGAGATCACCGTGGTGGGAAGAAACAACTATTGGGAGATTCACCTTCACCCTTAGTCATGAGACTTAAGCCCATTATCCTCTGGAGTCCCAAATGACTGAGGGAAATAAAAAAAAAGAATGCTCATTCAGATGAAGTCTGGCACTGAGATATGGGAAAAGAAACTAAGGGATAAAACATCCTTTGGTGGGAAGTGGTTGAATATTTCTGAAGGATGAGAGGGGCCACTAGACTGAGAGACTAAGAAGAAATGCAACAAAATGGGGAAAAGGCATCTGAAAGTTCCCTTCTTGGGTGGTTTGTTAGGTCTTTTCAGAAAGTTATTGCAGAGCTATATGGTGGTGGTTGACAGGGAAAATTGGCTAAGATAGAGCAAACCTAATGTATCCCATTTATTTGCAAGTTTTATCAGAGGAAGGCTCTGTTGTTTCCTTTTGTAGGAGCAAGTCAGGTCAGCACAAATTCAACCAAGCTCTTAAACACTCAGACACTCTTTGGGTTGGTATTATAGAGGTATCCTTTATGCATAAGACAGTGTCATTCTAGGGCAAGGCCTGTGTCAGTCAATACCTATTCTGTAGTGTTGAGAGGGCCACGCTTCCTCTGTATGCTGAGAGGAACCTCCATATGTTAGGAGTCCACCAAGAATCGGCTGCCTGGCTACCTGCTCAGATGGCCACCTCTCAACACTTGAAATAGAACTTTGCTCCATGCTCACCAGAAGGCTTCATGAAACAGCCCAGTTGCATAAAAATAGATTGGGAATGGAAAAACACTCTGGCAAAAGCATAAAGGTGTGGTTGAAGACTGGAGTGCCGTTTTCATGTGGTTGGGCTGGTAGTTTAAAGGAGTTATGCTGACTGATGGAGGGTTTTATTGATTTTGCTTTTATTTTTTAATGGGGGAGACTTGAGCATTATAGGCTAAGGATAAAGACACGGCAAGAGTCAGTGGTTAGAGACTCAGGAAAGAGGGGACATAATTGATGGAGGACACTGACCATAAGAGGTTTTGTTTAGTGTATAGCACCTATTTAGAAAGGAAAATTTAGAGATTCTTTTAAATTTCTAAGTTAAGACGCAGGCATTCCACAGTTTCCTAGGTAAATATTCATCAAGTATTACAAAGTGATAAGACTTTCTCAGGTTCATTTAAGTTGTCTTTTAACTTACTCCAAAACAAATATAACCAGCAAAGATCCCACTGGAGTACTGGTGTGGAGAAGGGAAGCTTAAGTTTGGGAAACAGCTAAGTCATTTGAGATTTCTATCAAAAACTGTTGTTGGTAAATTAACAAGCCTGTTTGTAACAAATTGAGAAGGGATTCACAATAAAGAGGGCACCTAATGTTGATGAAAGATGAACAGGCTATTAAATAAAGCTTGCAGAAGCTGATAAGAAACCAGGTTAGGGCGCCTGGGTGGCTCAGTTGTTGAGCATCTGCCTTCAGCTCAGGTCATGATCCCAGGGTCCTGGGATCGAGCCCCGCATCGGGCTCCCTGCTCGGCGGGAAGCCTGCTTCTCCCTTTCCCACTCCCCCTGCTTGTGTCCCCTCTCTCGCTGTGTCTCTCTCTGTCAAATAAATAAATAAAATCTTTAAAAAAAAAAAAAAGAAACCAGGTTAAAGGGCACAGCAAGAGTTATTTACCTGCTGTGGTGAAATGTAGTCATATACTATTTACACAACACTTGCAGGAGAAAATAACACTAACCTTTAAGTAGCACATCTGTATATTTCATTCTTATCCTCTTCTTAAGGTATGATGTTTTCTGCAGTAAGTACCTTCCCTAGGTAACATCACCATATTCCTGAGGCCACTAGATGGCCACAGTACATCCACAGGAAGTCCAATCAAAGCAGCAGTAGTGATGAGTTAGCGCGGTAAAGCCTCAACTTCCTCACCTACAAGATGGGGATAATAATAGTACTTAAGTTCATAGGAGGCTGTGAGAGGTGGTTGAGAAAGTTTATGAATGTCTACTGAATGGTAGTCTGCATGTTTTATCACACATGTGAATTTCACAGGAACAATATATAGTCAGAGAAGAGAGAAGGTATAATCTGTGTGCTTCTACCACGGACAAAGAGTTCTGTGGCAGCAAAAAAGGATTTGGGAAAGACAGGGTAGAAAGCGCAGGTGTACAGTGAGGAAAAGACAGACCTGATAGGTGTGCCAGGCAGAGGCTCTGCAGGGAGGGAGGGTTGGGATGAGAAGAAAATAAATTTGCAAGACTTCAAAGACAAGCAGTGTTTAGTGCAGAAATAGAATTGTTTCTGATTTTATTTATACGTCTAAAACTGAAAATATGGTAACTGAAAATTAAAGGAGCCATTATTGTTGTGGTTGTCATTAATGAACAGTATGACGTGGCGTGATACTTACCGTGATAGTCTGGGAATGTATTTTTAAATAAGATTTTACTGTCTTGCTAAATTTGGAACTGATAAGGCATTTTGTGTGTGTAGAGGGCTGGAGCTGAATTTATAAACATATCTGGAAAGATATACCTGCGATAAATGAGCATAAAGTAAGAGAATAAAATTAATATGTCTAGTTAATTTCACTGCAAATTTATCTTAAACAAGGCAGGAATCAAGAGTTATTATATACAGAGAGAAAGACAGACAGACAAACAGACATGCCTATTTAATCTAGTATCCTTTTGGAATGCGCTTGGAGAAGAAGCTAGAAAACAGAAAAGCAATTCTTAACTGGAATATGAAAAACCCACTTTTTTTTTTTTTTTTTTTTTGGTAGGCTTTACACCCAACATGGAGCTTGAACTCACAACACCCTAGATCAAGAGTCATGTGCTCTACCGACTGAGCCAGGCAAGTGCCCCTGAAAAGGTCACTTTTTAAAAAATCCTTTGCCTCCTATTTAGCTCTAATTTTATAAAGGAGAAGTCAGTCATAGTAAAGTAGATTTCTATCTTTCTTTCCTTAATATATAGCATAACAGGGGTGCCTGGGTGGCTCAGTCATTTAGCATCTGCCTTCGGCTCAGGTCATGATCCCAAGGTCCTGGGATCAAGTCCCACATCGGGCTCCCTGCTCAGCCAGGAGCCTGCTTCTCCCTCTGCAACTCTCCCTGCTTGTGCACGTGCTCTCTCTCATTCTCTCTCTGTGTCAAATAAATAAACAAAATCTTTAAAAAAAATAATATATAGCATAACAGCTGATATAAATATATGATAAATTCTTTTAATGATACCATGGAAGGGAAGAGTATGAGCTTTTTGGAATCCTGACTGCCAATTCCTGGCTTTCTGACCCAGAGCAAATGACCTCTCTGTACCTTAGTATCTTCATTTGTAAAATGGGATCATTATAATGCCTACCTCATTAGAGTTATTGTGAGAATTAGTTAATTCACGTTTTCAGTGCCTGGCATAGAGTAAGCGCACAGTAAATGCCAATTAAATATTAACAATGGCCTTAGCCTTCAAGGGTTAGCATTCAAGGAATCCTAGCAAGTGGCTTCATCCAGGAAAAGGTTGCAACTTAAACATACATTAGTATATTTGACAAGGAAAAAAAGTCTTGTCTATGGATTTGGATTGTACTGGGACAATTTTTGTCACCTATCCTACCACACCTTCCAGAAGATCTTTAATGGTAAGGCATACAACCATCAGTCCTGGTGGCCACAGCTCTGTCTATGGCCCAGACTAAGAACTCCCTTCTAGCTTTACCTTGTCACGGGCACACATAATGCTGACCAAAGTGGTGTTCTTGGCTCTTGCAGAAGAGCTTCAGTCTTTATCTGTACTTTACCACCTTCATTAGGACTGAAGATTGTTGACCTCTGCTGAGGAGGGGCCTACATGCCAGGGTCCCTAGTGGCCCATACTCCAAAGCAGCCCATGAAAGCATGGGTTGGGTGGCTTTTCTCTAGGAGGCCCTGTTAAGAGGTATGCAGTTCACATAGTCAGGCTCATTGTTGAGTCACTGCTTGGGTATTAACTGTTACTGCCTTACCACTGTATCCCAGTACCTAGCCCAGTGAGCTGCACATATTAGGTACTCATAGAACTGAACTGAAATGAATTGAGAGCCTGCCCTCATCCCTATTTACTCCAAGCCCCAGAAGCCTCCCAGATTAGCTATTATCATCCTGATTCTTATCTCCATGGTTACTTTTAAATTCCCCCAATCTGACCCAACTCCCATTCCTCACCACCCTTCAAACCTTTCACGGCATACTTTGGACCTCCTAATCTGTCACCTGCAAACCTCCCTTATATCTTCAACTTCTTTTTGAATGACTTCTCCACTTCCCTGTAGAAGCTGAAGACTTGCTCCTCAATATGTCTCTCAAATGGAGGCCATTTGTTTCTCACACCCCACAGAAGGTGGGGAAACTCTTGATCCACATCACTGCTTCCAAACCATTTCTCCTTCTTTTAAAAACTCTAGCTCCTTTGAAGTTCCTGTCATGCAGTTGTACCACCCCAACAGGATATAGATGGCACACTTATATTAAGTTGAGGATGATTTAATAAAGGGATGATTTACAGAGGTGCGAATGAGGGAAGGAAGGCACGAAGGATAGTGCAGTCACTGAGGGCTAGTAACAGTGGAACTTTCACCACCCCTTGGCCTGGAGGAATGAGGAAAGGGAGCTCTGGGGCCCAGGACAGAGAGGTATAGAAGCCATGTTGAAGAGCAGAGTCCTCCCCCTCCCCCCCATTCAGGGACACAGCCTCCCTACATCAGATCTGCTGAGGCTCCCCATTGGCCAAACCCAACCAGATCCAGACAGCAAGGAAACTGCTGATTGAATCCATAGGTTTCAGCTCCCATGGCTGGGTGGGGTGGGGAAGAGTGAATCTTGAGGGACAAATGGAAGATATCCTGCTTATACCCAAAGTTCTTTTTGGTTGCTATCATCTTCCAAACTTTTACTTTTTGAAAACTTGAGCTCATCTTCCTCTCCACCCCTTAGTGACTTTGGCATTCATGTGGTGGCCCCTGCATCTTTTTGATCCATTCTTAGAGTGACACCTTAAAAACTACTATCAGTAATAACACAATATTGACTTCAAGCATCCCACCCTCTGACCACCACCTCTTATCTCTACAGTTCACTGGCTCTAGTTCTTTCATTGCAATTTTTCAACCTTCTTTAGGCTTCCAATCCCCTGACTTTACACTCTGCCACTATTTCCACTCTCCTACCTTTACCCTCCTGTCTTCACTTCCCACTATGCCCAGAGAAAGTTCCATGGACCTTGCTCCCTTAAGAATCTTACCTTGCTAATGTATTCACCTGTCAAAAATCTAACTTTGGTTAAAGCCAACTATCTGCCTTTTCCAGTGGGGAAAAAGACATAAAATTATGCTGAATGGTTTCTCTCTAAATCTGTTATCACATGCTTCAAATGGGCATTCCAAACTGCCCAGAAATCCTACGCCGATCCTGGTGATATGCCAATTACTTTTCAAGATGATTATTTCCTAACTTCTTTCTCCTCAAGCCTCTCACACTCTGTACCCCATATCCCTACACCCTCCCCTCATCTATTCACCACCAATTCTGTAAACCTCCCAGCACCTGCATTATATCCCTGCCTTATATCCTGTTACCATGGGATAAGGGTCCCTCCTCCTATCAAAGCCCAACCCCTCCACTTGTGTTTACATTCCAACCCTCATCTTTTGAAGAACTTTGTTCCTACTTTCTCATTCCCTTTCTCTCCTGTATCAATTTTCCTCCACTGGATCATTTTAAAATTCAAATTAATATGTCCAGTAACTCCCATCTTAAAAAATAAGTTTCCTCAATTCCAAATTCTCCTTCATTTCTCATCTAATTTCTCCATTCCCCTTCAAAGAAAAACTTGAAATAATTGTCTATAGACACTGCTTTTCTTCATCTCCCATTCTCTCTTCTGCCCATTTCCAACTGCCTTCTACAACCACCATTCCATGGAAATGCTGCTCTCACTTAACTCCTCAGTGATGAATTTGTTTTCAAGTCATCTGATCCCAACTATGAACAGCATGTGACATAGCTGACCACACTCCCATTCTTGAATCATTTTCCTCTCTTGGTTTTTGTGGCCACCACTCTTTCCTGATTTTCCTTCTACCTCCCTGGCTTGCCCTTCTCTATCTTCCTTGCTGGCTAAATCTCCCTTACTAGACCGCTAAATGTTAATGACCCCATATTCTTCTCAATCCTGAGCTGTCCAATAGAGTAGCCACTAGCCACGTGTGTCTATTTAAATTTAAAATAATTTAAATGAAGTAAAATTAAGATATAGTTCCTCAATCGCACTACCCACATTTCAAGTGCTCAATAGACACATGTAGATAGTGAGCAACATGGCCATAAAACCTTCACATTGTTGCAGAAAGTTCTATTGCACGGGATTGACCTAGACTCCTCCCTAGGTGATCTCACCCAGTCTCGTGGCTTTCAGTACCATGTATATGCTGACTTCTAAATTCATAACTCTAGCTCTGACCCAAGCTTCAGATTTGTACATGAAACTACCTATTTGACATAATCACTTAGATGTCTAACAGGCTAGTCAAACTAACATCCAAAACAGAACACTTCATTTTCATCCTCTCCTCCCCTGTGTCTACCCACAAAAGCTTGTTTCTCTTCCTGTCCATCTATTCTTAGCAAATGACACCATCCAACCAGTTTTGAAGCCAAAACTCTAGGAGCCATCTTGATCCCCAATATCTAATCCATCAATGAGTCTTAACAACTCTATCCATAAAATGTATCTCAAATCTTCTTTCCAAACCCTCTTCTCTCTCCACTATCATCTTTCTAGTCTAAGTTTCTTGTCTGGGCTATTGTCCTATTCATACGAGATCTCCTGTACCTAAATCTAGCACATAGCAGGTGCTCATTAAATATGTTGAATAAATGAACAAGCACAATCCTACTGAATAGTGCAAAATAATTTTAACTTTTTTAATATTCATGAATAATAGATATCTGCCATAAAAGCTTAGAAAATAGATTTAAGAAGATAATAAAAATCACTTCCCAGACAGATTACTTACAATTGGCTATGGCTCAATATCATTACTCATTTTGTCAATTATTAATACATTTTTCATGCTCTCACAGCACTATAATTTACTTCCATGCATTTGTAATCTGTGTTGTCAGTGCAATTTAATCCCCAAGAGAAATTTTAGTTGCCGCTTCTTGTCACTCAGCCTTGCCTTTCCTGATTAATCCAGTACAGCTTCTTGACCTCTGATTACCTACACATTTTGTGCCTGTCACAGACCAGTAGACATTTTGTTAGGAGTTCCCAACTTTGTTCCTGTCCCAGCCTGCCACCTAGCTCCTCTCTGCACTCAACTTCCTTGTCAGAAACACTGAACGGTTTGACCCTGGCCTTAATTCAAAATAACTCTACCAATAATTCTAAACAATGTCTGCTCCTCCTCCCTCTTTGATTCACTGCATTTACTGGCAGCCCTAAATGTTTGATCAGCCCCATTCATTCAGCTGCATGCCAATGCGATCAAGCGGGTATTTCCTACAGATACAAGTAATTATTGAAGTGAGGCGATGGGGTAAAGGAGAATGTAAGAGTGTCTTCCGAGACCTGCAGTCTAGTAATTATTAATATGCTTGCCATCGGGCGCCTGGGTGGCTCAGTTGTTTAAGCGACTGCTTTCGGCTCAGGTCATGATCCTGGAGTCCCTGGATCGAGTCCCGCATCGGGCTCCCTGCTCGGCAGGGAGCCTGCTTCTCCCTCTGACCCTCCCCCCTCTCATGTGCTGTCTCTCTCTCATTCTCTCTGTCTCAAATAAATAAATAAAATCTTTAAAAAAAAAAAATATGCTTGCCATCTGCATTGCCTGTGTCAGGTTACAAAGCCATCTGGGACACAATATTTTCACAGCAATCCAAACACTATTATTTGCCTAAGCAACAATCATCTCTCCTCTACCCTCCTCCAACTTCCTTCTCCAAGAGACCTTTGTGGTCAGTACCCACCCTCCACCAAATAACCAGATACAACAGCGAGCTGTATGCCATGCTCCACCCTACCCCAGCCAGCTTTGAGGTCTCATTCCTTTTATGAATAAGTAAGTGATATAAATATAGCCAGAGAGTGTGAAAGAAAGTCTGTGAGGGGTTCGGGGAAAAAGTTTCCTCACCCTTAAAAAGAAAGACCCAATGACAAGATAATGTCCTTTTTTGGCTCCGGAAATGTCCTCATCTGGATGTAATTTCTGAGACGCTAACATCTTCTTTGAAGTATGAGGGGAGAGTTTTAGGTTGAAGCCATTGCTGGGAATGGCAGAGTGGGCAGATGAAAGAAAACTACATCCTTTGTAATATACTTAAGTTGTTTTTTATACTGTGCCAGAGGCCCTATCCCTGGACTTTGAACTATGTATTTATAAGCCCAGGGGATTCTGATTTCATCAAAATCTGAGGCACTGAATTCTATGCCCACAACTATAAACTTCCTCCACCACTTCCTAGCTACGAAATCTTAGGCAAACTATATTACTTTTATAGAATCTGTGTCTTTGTCCTTAAAGAGGGAAATAATATTCACCTTTTGGCCTTATTGTGAGGATGTAGGGTTAAGACGATTTGAATGGGAGACTGAATATGGGAAGCGCTATGAGATCCATTAACCAGAAAATGACGCTACGTCCCTAAATGCTTCCCAAACTTGACTGCTGATAGAAACTGACACATTGGTTAAATAACCTGATCCCAGGCCTCTCCTGAGAGACTGCATTTTAAAAGACACATTCTAGGCTCTAGGCAAGTGTGATAATCAAGTAAGTCTGAACTTAGCAAAGGAATACACAATGTAATACTCCTATGCCAGAGTTAGGATTTCTGGTTTCTAAATCTAGATCTGCCACTATTTCAAGTGAGCAAGTTGTTTCATCTTTCAGGACCTGTTTATTCATCTATATACTTGCGCTGCCAAACCTACAGTCTGTACGGGACTGACGGCAAATTACACTTGGGGTGAGGGGACTTCTGTAATCTCAGTATTTTTATATTGCTGCAATGTGGATTACACAGGCAACAGAATATAAGCAAAACTGGGATTAGGGGAGGTGTTGGCTTTGTAGTAAAATTAACTGAATATTAATTGTAGGACGCTGCCTTCTCTATCCTGCTACCTTGAGTCACTGAGCTTCCACTCCTCTCAGGATCATGGCATAATTGGAGGTGATCACCCTCGGCCACTCTGATCGCACAGATCTGTGAAAATGCCTAGAAAAGTTAAAAACACGAGTGTCGGGAAAGAGATTGATGAGGGCCCTAAATTTACTTTTTTGTATTAAGGTAACTTTTACTGGCAAGCACAGTACTGTCTTCATGTTGCAACAGAAACTTTTCCCTTGGCATTTAAAAAGGAAGGAAAGAAAAGGGAAAGAGAAAGAAAAGGAAAAAAGGAAGGAAGGAAGGAAGGAAGGAAGGAAGAAAAAAGGCGATGTATGCTATTGGCCTCAGGTGGAATTCACAAAGTTAGTGGCGCGGGAACACCTCCTAACTTGGGAGCTCCGGAGCCTTTGGGGTGCACAGGTGGCCTGACCTCGTCACGGGTGGAAATCACACTTCTCCTGCGTTTAACTTGCCGAATTTCAGTTTATGCTTGGGAGGCAGCCGCATGGAATCCGGTAGGGAAGCCACCAAAGTCCCCAGAGCCAGCACTTCCGCACTCCCGCCCTGAACTTCTCCTAGCGCAGACAAGCCCCGCCCACCAAGAGGCTCGACACGCCCCGTTTGCGTCTCCGCAGAGCCCGTACTTCTTGAACTTTGACTGCTTCCGAGCGGCGGCGCGGGGGATAATACGCATGCGTCGTTTCTTTGCATGGCTAGCGTCCTTATCCTAGCGGCGGCGGGAGCTGCGGTGGCCGCGCTGCTGGCACTGCGGCTGTGGGTAGTGCTCCATTCTCAGGTCCTGGTGCCCCGTCAGTCTCTCAGTATCTTGGTGGTGGCTGGGTCCGGTAAGTATTGAGGCGGTGACTGTCGAGCCTGGGTCGGTCACTACAAACCCCAGAGTACACCGCGACTCTCTCCTCTAGTCTCCTTAGTACTTTTTGGAGCATTGCATGCTGAGATTTGTAGTTTCTTTGTGTTAACCGGAACCGGTCAGCCCAGGGGCGAAATTCTGGTTTGCTGACGCGGCCCAAGCATCTTTTAAGGACAAATGAGTAACTTACACTTGTCTGTAATTAAGCTTCCACGTAGCGTATATTATTCTAACAAATTATTATTAAGCAGAGAGGACGCAGAAGCCTTATGATGCTAACTTACAATTTTCCTGATTAAAAATAGCTGTTTTGCATCATTAATCTAGGCATTTTGTATTTAGTTTAGGAATCACGAATACTAGATGATAAATGAGGCAAAGTGAATTGTCACATTTATAAATATACAGATCCATGAGGTTAGAAACAATTATCTACTGACCATAGAACAATACACATTTCAGAATATTGTGTCAGCATATGAACAACAAGCTGCCCTATCAGGTAATACAATTTAACAGAGTCTACCAGCTCTGCGGGCCCTCACAATAGGTTCTGACAGACATAGATATACTGTGTACACTTAGAAATGCTAGGAGATTGTATCCAGTTAGAATAATATTTACAGTATGAGCAAATGTTCTAAACTGATGTTCAAGTATAACTCATTACTTTTTTCAGTTAACATATGTTGAGCCTTTGGGGAATCCAGGCACTATGCTAAGCTCTGGAAATAACAAAACTGACTACTACTACTACTTGCCACAGAATGGTGACTAGGTAGTTAAGCAGTGTGAAAGGTACAAGGATATAGCAGTGAATGAAAAGGAGATTATAGAAAAACTAACAGAAAACAAAAAACAAAACAAAATGTGTACTTGTTATAATCTGGGAAGTATAGGCTGCTATGGCAGTCTTCAGGAAGGGCGCCGTTTTATCTGAACTTGAGACAGGAAAATTCTTGGAACAAGTGATGTCTAAACTGAGACTTGAAAGATGACCAGGAAAGAACCAAAGAGGCTTTGAGGACTGGGAAGGTGTGAAAAGAAGTTGATAGCACTTGGAATGGCCAGAGGTGGGAGGGCACTGTTGCTTTGAGTTCCATGTGGCGCGGTAAGCCCAGTGCAGATCCCAAAGGGCGCGTAAACCATGCTCTATAAAGCTATTATTGGCACTACTCCACTGCTTTATACCATGTAGGGGTTAGGACCACAGGCCCTAGATTGACATAATCCTGGAGTTGAATCACATCTTTGCCACTTACTGACCTGGTGATCTTGGGCAAATTAATTAACCTCACTGAACTTTCTGTTTCCACCTTGAAAAATATGGGATGAGAAGAGGAGAGATTAAATGTAATATTAAAAGTGTTTAGCAAAGTGCTTGGCATATAATAAGCATTTAATAAATGGTGACTGTTGTTAGTCCTGGTAGCAAAGGATCTTTTAAAATACTTTTGAGTGGAGAGTGACCCAATTAAATATAAACTTTTTACAAAGATCATCCAGCCAGCATTGTCAAGAGAATGTTTTGACAAAGACTGAGGTAGGGAAACAAGTAGGAACTTGCGGTTTGAAAGCGGGGGATGAAGGAAGGAAAGGCTCAGGAATGATGTCCAGGTTTCTGTCTTGAACAAATAGATGAATGGATGTTAGAGCCATTCACTTGACAGTATTAGATTTGGTGGACTGGGAACCAAAATTAAGATTGAGAATTAGTCTGGCAAGTGGTGCCTTTGTCATTCAAACCATTCAGGGTAGGGAGAGGTCAAGGACCTCAAAGAATCTTCCAAGTCAAAGGAAGACTTGTAATCAGACAAATAGTTTAAAATTCATGGCCAGAATTTTGGAGGAGGGGGAAGGCATTTTTCAGTGTTTACCGTGAATACCAAAAAATGTCTAATCTTTAGATTACATAAAATATGATTAATCAACCACATATTTTCAAAGAACATCAATTAAAATTACTACTTTTCTTTGAAATATCATATGATTTCCTTAGGCAAATTTTAGATTTAAAACCAAATGCTCATCTACCCATTCATTCAATTATAGGAGTGCCTACTGTTTTCAAGGCACTGAAGATCAGCAGTAACAAAATGAACAGAAGTCCCTGCCATCATCGTGCTTACCTTCTAGTGGAGCAAGGGTTAGGGGAGACAAAAACAAAAGAAATAAATAGACTGCATATTAAATTATATGGTGATAAATATTATGAGGTAGGGGAAGGAGGTTGCATTTTAGACAGAATTGTAAGGAAAAGCTCCCGGGGGAGATGACAGATACCCAACAACAGCAAGGAGGCCAGAGTGGCTGGAATAGACTTAAGCCAGGTAGAAGCGGAAGAGGTCTATGAGGTAACAAAGTAAGGGGTCAAATTATAAGATGCCTTTTATTGCATGTGAAAAGGGAAGCCACTGGAGGGTTTTGAGCAGAGGTAAATTGATCAACTCTCTCTAACAGGATCACACTGGATGCTGTGTTGAGAATAGACTGATGTAGACACTTGAATGGACAAGCGGAGCTGGGGGAGCAGACCAAGAAATCGTGGTCATAATTGATGTGAGGGTGATGTGGCTTGGAACAGGGTAATAGCAAAGGAGATGCCGGGGGGGGGGAGCGGGGGGGAGATTGGATTCTGGATATATTTTAAGTAAAACTGAGAAGATTTTGTTCCCAAAGAATATATCTTAATAAAAGAGTAAAATGGAAGACAAAGCCCATCATTTTAATGACTTTATTCCGTGGCAAGGTTAAATCTTTAAAGAATGTATTCAGTAAATGTTTCCTTTTAAAAAAAAGAGAAGACTGTTAAAGCAGGTATAATGAAGTTTAAATTTCAGTGGGAATGTGGATATTATCCTTTTTATCCTTAATTGGTCCAGCTGTGAAAACAAGTACCTACTTTGCAAACCACATTTTCTCAAGGCTAAAAACAAAAACACCAAAATGAGTATAAATCAGATGTGTAAATTACATGCCCCAGACAAGAAGATGGGTGACAAGTTATAAAGTATGATTCTAATTCCTCCTCACACATAATCTATGCCAATTTTATTTCTATATCTAATTCCTTCTGGAACCTAGAGAGTAATCCTTCCTTTTCTACTATAAGAAAATATGTGCATTGGCAGAAACCACATGCTTAATTTGTTTGATTATCCTTCTATATGTTCACTATATTACTACTGAAAGCGCTTTCTAACAACAGTTGTTGGTGGGGGAGAGTTTAGTAGATAGGAGGGACACTGTGACCAGAGGCAAGGAGGAGGTAACAAATAAGATGAATACAAAGAATGTTAAGGACATCAACCTGGCTGAGGCTGAGAGAGTATGAAGTGAAACGAAATGGGTATGATAGGGCTCAGAGAAGTTTGATTGCTTTGCTTTAAATGCTATATAGTTAACATGAGAGGTTGATATTCTTTGGTGTTTTTTTTTTCCCATGGAGGAAACCTCAGTGTACACAGTCGATTTTTAAATTCATAGTTTTGAAATTAGAAGTATTAAAATTTTGGAGATTGTACAGTTTCAAAAATTGAACAGTTTTTTGGTGAAGCTGGTAAATATTTGACGACCTGTAGTATGCTGAGACCTCTCTCAGGAGCTGGGGTTACAGTGCTGAACAGTAGTCTTCCTTAGGAAGCCCCAAGTCCTGCGGCTCAGTGCTCATGCCTCATTGACATTACTTCTCAGCACAGAAACCTTCAGTGACCCAGTGACCGTCTTTCCATTTTCCAGGCTACTTTCCTGATCGGATTTCACCCTCCTTCACAGTGTTCCCACCATTCCCTGAACACACATCTCAGCTCTTGCCATCTCATGTCCTAATAATCCCACTCTTGGCCAGTGGCCTCCCTATTCTTATCTGTCCATTAGCTTTACCTTTCAAGTCCTCTCAGCCTTTACCAGGGATCTCCCTTCCTCTTACAGGGTTGGTCTTTCATAACCATTTGCTTGCCTCACCTCTGCCCCCATTTAAGTTTTTCATGCTGTCTTGCATGACTCTTTAAATGTCTGTGTGTCTTTCCCCTTTTCACCAGGCTTCTTGATAACAGGAGTTGTGTCTTATACTTCTTTGTGTCTTCCTTAACACCTACTGCTAGTGCCAATTTTAGTTTTATAAAGTTATCATCCTCTTCCCCCATATAAAAGTAGTATTTATTCAAGGGCATAGATTATTGTTTCCAAATGCTCCTTTCACCTATTGAGAAATACATAAAACATAACATTAGTATAACACAGTCAAATAGATATGGCCATTGGGGGTTTCTTTTTTTTAAGTTTTTATTTAAATTCCAGTTAGTTAACACAGTGTAATATTAGTTTCAGGTATACAATGTAGTGATTGAACACTATACCATACAACACCAGGTGCTCATGACAACAAGTGCACTCCTTAATCCCCATCACCTATTTCCCCCATCCCCTCACCCACCTCCCCTCTGGTAACCACACTGTGGGTGTCTTAATCTTAGGCCTTCCAATATTTTTTCCAGGTGGGCACACCACTGAGATCCTGAGGCTGCTTGAGAACCTGTCCAATGCTTACTCTCCTAGACATTATATCATTGCTGATACTGATGAAATGAGTGCCCATAAAATAAATTCTTTTGAACTAAATCGAGCTGATAGAGACCCCAGTACCATGGTAAGTGATCATTTATATTTCTAAGAAAGTTAAAAGTTGAATATTGAGTTGAATTATCTCTGGAAACAATCTCGTGGCACCTCAGTGCCCTGCCCACACAGGGCAGTCAAATGTTTATTGCTGGTGAAATATATTTCCTCTACTACCAAAAGATAAGAATTTCTTTAAACTACATCTTCAAGTGGCAGTTTAGTTTCTTATATTCTCTTTTATTCTTTTAAATAGGGGAAATTGTGTTTCAATTAATTCCAGCTAGGAAAATTTAAACTTACATAAAGCATCTGGTTCATGTGCTTATTGGCTCTTCACTAAAGTTCTTTATCAATGTATTGCATTTCTTGTTGATGTATCTATGACTACTTCTTATTCTTCAAATTGTATTTGAATCTGCCTTTAAAATTAACTTCTCTATCTCTGGTTGCTCACTTCAGTTTAGCATTTTAGTCAGAATTAGGGGTAAAAGAACAAAAGTGAAATGACTTCTTTATCAAGGAAGGAAACTAGAGCTGTCCCTTGGGTAGATTGTCTCCATCCATCCCTCCCTCTGGTACCTGCCCAGCCAAGGAGTGGCAACAGGTAGTTCAGGAGTGGAAGCTGACCCAGCTCAGGCTACTCAGTGTTTCCCTGGGCTTTTTGGACTTGGGGATCCAGAAAATGGAGGCAGTCTTTCTTTGGGGACAAACTCTGTAAAAGATAAAATTTGGGAGCTCCTGGCAGTCATGTTTTCACCTGCCAGGTAAAGATAGACTACAGTTGGAGAAAAGAATGATGTTAATACACAGGAAGAGTAAAATGAGGAACCAGGTGGTAAGACCTGCCTTCAGGAACTCCAGAGGTCTGGCTGCATCCGTGTGGGAAATTCAGATCCACTAATACCGCCACTCTCCCACTCCCCCTCATTTCCTCTCTCACTTCCTCACCTCACCCCACCTCCACACCTTTTAAAAGCCTATTTCAATTGAGTTGTGGTCAACTGTGTAAACGTGATCCCTGACTACAACACTGTTAGAATGTGTTCTTGGAGATTCCATGTCAAACAGGATCAGAATCTGGCTGTTGTTATTCAGCCAGAACAAAATGCTGTGGTATGTTTTCTCTGTGTGGGGGGGGTAAGCCAAATGTTTCATTTCTGTTTTGGGAATCTTATGGCCTCTGAAACAAAGTACCACACACTGGGTGACTAAGGGCAGAAATGTATTCTCTCACAGTTCCAGAGGCTAGAAATCTGAAATCAAGGATTCGACTGGGCCACATTCTCTCTGAAGACCCTAGGGGAGAATTCTTCCTTGCCTCTTACTAGCTGCTGATGGTTGCCAACACTCCTTGGCATTCCTTGGCTTATAGCAGCATCATTTTAATCTCTGCCTCCATTGTCATAGGGCCATTCCTGTGTCTCTGTCTTCACATTCCCTTCTCATAAAGACACCAGTCATTGGATATAGGGCCCAGACACATTCAGTATGACCTCATCTTAACTTGATTCCACCTACAAGACCTTTTTCCAAATAAGGTCACACTGACAGATTCCAGATAGACAGGAATTTTGGGGGGACACTATTCATCCCTGTGTGTGTAACTGATCCTTTTAATAATGTGCAAGACAGATAATACCATACTTATTTTACAAATGAGAAAATGGAGACCCAGAAGTATAAATAAGGTCCACCTGATATGTGGCACTTACCTAAACATGTCTTCTCCAAAACTTTTTCTGCATAGGCCACTCTGCCTCTTCTGTGCATTCTTTTCCAATTCAATAAACTAAGTAAAAAAGAATGCTTTGGGGATTATTCAAGGCATCAGAGACTAAAAATGTCATTGAATCTCTTATCTTAGAGGGTATATTAGAATTGGTGGAGAATTTGGAGAATACAGTGGTGACTTTTTACACAAGTGGAATATAGTATTATAATTTAGCAGTTGTAAAGACTACTTAAAAAATATAAAAGTTGAATAATTACAAATTGTTATTGTTTTCAACATAAGGAACAGGTATCTTTTTACCCAATTATTAGCATATATATTCTTCTTTCTGAAGTTGCATCCAATTAGAGGCTACAGTTTTAATTTAGCATACATATTGAATATTTGCTGAATTTCGTGGTTTAATGGAACATTTGGAAGATTGTTATATACAGGAAGATTGTGGGTTGGTTTTTTTGAGAGGGGGAGGGGCAGAGGGAAAGAGAATCTTTTTTTTTTTTTTTAAAGATTTTATTTATTTATTTGACACAGAGAGACACAGTGAGAAAGGGAACACAAGCAGGGGGAGTGGGAGAGGGAGAGGGAGAAGCAGGCTTCCCGCTGAGCAGGGAGCCCGATGCTGGGCTCGATCCCAGGACCCTGGGATCATGATCTGAGCCGAAGGCAGACTTAATGACTGAGCCACCCAGGCGCCCTGGAAGAGAGAGAATCTTAAGCAGCCTCCATGCTCAGCGTGGACTTGATCTCAGGGCTTGATCTCAGGACTCTGAGATCATGACCTGAGCCAAAATCAAGAGTTGGACACTTAACCAACTGAGCCACGCAGGGGCCCCTACAGGAAGATTGTTATAGACACTTTAGAACCCTGTAAGTTGGGTGTCATTCACTTTATTTTATTTATTTTTTAATTGAAGTTTATCTGACACACAATGTTACACTAGTTTCAGGTGTACAGCATAGTGATATGACAACTCTGTGCATTATGCTGTGCTCACCACAAGTATAGCTCCCATCTGTAACCAGACAACACTATTACAGTATCCTTGACTGTATTCCCTGTGCCGGAACTTTTGATTCCTGTGACGTATATATTCCATAACTGGAAGCCTTACCTTCCATTCCCCTTCACCCATTTTGCCCATCCCTCACGCTCTCTCTGGCAGCCACCAGTTCTCTGCTTTTATGGGTCTGTTTATGCTTTGTTCGTTTGTTTGTTTCTTTTGCTTTTTAGATTCCATTATAAGTGAGATCATATGGTCTTTGTCTTTCTCTGTCTGACATATTTTACTTAACATAATGCCCTCTAGGTCCATACAAGGTTTGATTCACTTTAATCCAAAAGCCAAAGATTTTGAATTTTTAAAGTGCCATTATTTTGTCTTCCTCTCAAAGTGGTACCACCAGTGTAGGACTAAGCATCTCTCTTAGACTACTTTCTTCCATCAGTTAATTTACTGCTGGGGCAATGCGACCCTTTTTAGAGAAAAAATACTACCTCATTCCTAAAAGGATCTCTACTCATGAATCTGAAGCTGGGAAGAGTTTCTGCAGAGATGCAGAGAGAGCCGTCGAGGGTGGTAGCATGAGTTGTCGTTTCTGCTGGCTACACCATATGCTACACTTGGGGGAGAGGCCAGGTGGAGAGACACCTTCCCACCAAGCTTTGCTCAAGGGAGGAATCCACTTACTCTTCTCTTTTTTTCACTATAGCTTAGGGGAGTTGTACCTGCAGCCCCCTAGACAGCTATCCATTATACCTCCCATGGAGCTCACAAGACTGGGGAGAAGGAGTCTCGTTGAAGAAATTGGTAGTGATCAATACGTTTGCCGGCAGAGCCCTTATTAGCCAAGAATATTGAACAATCTAGATCTTAATGTCTAGTGCAGTAGCTACCAGCACTGGCTCAACACTATTTATTGAATACTCCTTTTTTCACTGATCTGCAATGCTACCACTGTTATATCAAGTTTCTGTGTATGTAAAGATCTGTATGTGAGCTTTCCTCTTTGTTGACTGGTTTGTTTGTCTATTCCTAATATCAAGCTCCCGTAGTCTTACTCTTCAGAAGTATCTTAGGGGTTCTTTCTTTTTTCCCATGGGTTTCTGAGTTAGCTTTGGCAAGTTCACAAAGAAACATGTTAAAATTTTTATTTGAATTGAATCAATGCATCAGTTTGAGGAGAACTTAAATCTATATAATGGTATCTTCCTATCCAGGGACATTGTCTGTCTCTGCATTATTTAGGTTTCCTTTAATGCTTTTCAGTAACATTTCTAATTTTCTTCACGAGAGACTTGTATATTTTTTGTTGTTTTTATTCTGTGTACCTTGTATTGTCTTATTGTTGTAAGTGATATACCTTTTAATGGGATTTCCTGTGTTACAGTATAGAGAAATATAATTGATTTGAGTATAGTGAGCTTATAAGAATCACTTTGCCACATTCTAATTAATTCCAGTAATTTGTACACTTTTATGCTATCTACAAAGATAATATCATCTGCAAATAGTAACAATTATGATTCTTTCTAATCTTTCCACCTTTTATTTCTTTTTCTCATTTTGTTTTTAGAACTTCCGGAACAGTAACTAATAGAAGCAGTATAGTGGTCATCTTTATAGTCTTTATGATTTTAAAAATTTGCCAGGAGTTTAATTTTAAATCGTATTTGGTTGTTGATTTTTATCAAATGTCTTTTCTTTATCTCAGATGATCATATTGTTTTTTCCATTTTATCTATTTTCGTGGGCAGTTACAAGGTATGAATTGTTGTTGAATTCTTGGAATAAACCTAGTTTGTGCATAGTGAGTTTCATTTTAACGCATTGCTGGATTTTGTTTGCAAGTATATTGTTTAGGAATTATTGTATTAATGTTCATGCATGAGATTGCCCTGTACTTTTCCTTTCTTGTGCTGTTCTTTAGTTTTGGTATCAAGGTTACACTAATCTGATCATGTGAGTATACAGCGTCTTATTTTGGGAAGGAATTTGTATAAATATGGAGTTACTTTTTAAATTTTATAGAACTTGTTTATAAAAATATCTGGCCCTGTTGTGTTCTTTTTATTATGGTTATAGACTTTTCAGGCTTCCTGTTTGTTCTTAAGTCAATTTTGCTGAGATATTTTTCTAGGAATATATCTATTTTTTATGAGTTTACAAATGTGTTGGCATAAATATTTTCATAACATTCTCTTGCCCTTTTGTAATCTATGCTATAGTGTTCACATCGTTTATCTTTGTCCATCTCTTTATTTTTACCTTTTGGTGGTTGTTGTGTTTTAGGTGTATCTTTTTTTTTTTTTAAAGATTTTATTTATTTATTTGAGAGAGAGAGAATGAGAGAGAGAGCACATGAGAGGGGGGAGGGTCAGAGGGAGAAGCAGACTCTCTGCCGAGCAGGGAGCCTGATGCGGGACTCGATCCAGGGACTCCAGGATCATGACCTGAGCCGAAGGCAGTCGCTTAACCAACTGAGCCACCCAGGCGCCCTAGGTGTATCTTTTTTTAAATGACATGTAACACAATTTTTAAAATTCAAAACCAAGAATCATTGTCTTTTAACTAGCATGTTTGTTACATGCACATTTATTGTGATTATTAATGTATTAGATTTGTTTCTACTATTTTATTTGGCTCTTTTTACTGACCATCATTTTCTTTGAATCTTTTTATCCTCCTTTTCTGTCTTCTGCTTGGATTAAGTGAGCTTTCTTTATCCTCCCTTTTTCCCTTCTCCTGGAATGGAAAATATTCTATTCTCAAAGATGTTATTCTGAAATTGTCTACATGGTTACCTGACTTAAAGTCAAAAACTTAATATCTCCATCCTCCTCCTGAAAAACAAGGCTTTTAGAATATTTTAACTGTAAACACCTCTTCCCATCTTACATATTATTGTTTTGGTTCTACTTTGTTTTTATACCACCCAAATTACTTATTACTATTATTGTTTTACACAGTCAGTGCTTATTTAGATTTATTTTCTTTGCTTATTCTTGCTATTCCTTTTGGATCCAGTGTCTTTCTACCAGAGTATATCTTTTATTCTTCCATGGAAGGTCTATAAGTGATTTATTTTTTCCATGTTTTTTGTTTGCCTGAGAATATGTGTTGGTTTTGACCTTCCTTTGATTGCATTCTACATTTAGAATTCTAGGTTGAATTTTTTTCCTTCATAAATGTATATTTAGCATTCATTCATTTATTTAACAAATACTTACTGAATACTTTCTGAATGTTAGTGATATAGTAGTGAATAAAACATGTAAGAATCTCTGCCCTGATGGTGCTTACATTCCAATGGGAAGACAATAAACAAGATAATCAAGTAAAATGTATAATGCATTAGTGTTAAATGCTAAGGAGAAAACTAAAGCCAGGGAAGGGAATACAGAATATTGGGGGGGGGGGGTGGATAAAGGGAGGCTGCAATTTTAGGCAAAATGGCCAGAAAAGTGACATTTGAACAAATACCTGAGAGGGAAGTGAAAGTATAAAGCCATCTGGGGAAAGAGAATTCTTGGAGAGGAAACAATAACTGCAAAGAAGACCCTGAGGTGGGGCTGTACCTGGCATGTTTTTGAAATAACAGAAGTCAAATTGACCAAAGCAAAGTAAGGGAGGAAGAGCTGAGTACATTATGAGCCCATAGAAGTTAGGGTGAGGATGTTGAGATCAGATTTTTTTTTTTAAGATTTTATTTATTTATTTGTCAGAGAGAGAGAGAGAGAGAGCACAAGCAGGGGGAGCGGCAGGCAGAGGGAGAAGCAGGCCCCACGCTGACAAGGAGCCAGATGCGGGACTCAATCCCAGGACCCTGGGATTATTACCTGAGCTGAAGACAGACGCTTAACCACCTGAGCCATCCAGGCCTCCCGAGATCAGACTTTTTTTAAGACGTTGTGATCCATTTTTAGTCTTAGATTTTTTTCCCCCTTGTGTGAAATGGGGAGCCATTGGGAGGTTTTAGGTAGAGGAGTGATATGATCTGATTTTTATTTATTTATTTTTTACTTTTTCTTTAACTGAAGTATAGTTGACATACAATGTTATATTAGTTTCAGGTGTACAGCATAACAATTTGATGAGTTTATACATTAGGCTATGCTCACCCAAAGTGTAGCTACCATCTGTCACCATAAAACACAATTGCAATGCCATTAACTATATTCCCTATGTTGTACCTTTTACTCCTGTGGTTTATTCATTCCATAACTGAAAGCCTGTACCCCCGCTTCATCCCTTTTGCCTATCCTAGCTGCTTTCCCTCTGGCAACCATTAGTTTGTTCTCTGTGTTTATGGGTCTGTTCCTGCTTTTTGTTTGTTCATTTGTTTTGTTTTTTAGATTGTACATATAAGTGAAATCGTATGGTATTTGTCTTTCTCTGTCTGACTTACTTCACTTAACATAATACTCTTTAGGTCCATCCCTCTTATCACAAATGGTAAGATTTTATCCTTTTTTATGGCTGATATTCCATTGTATGTATATGTATATACATATGTATATACCATATCATCTTATCCATTCATCTGTCAGTGAACACTGGGTTGCTTCCATATCTTGGCTATTGTAAATAATGCTGATTGTAAATAATGCTGCAGTAAACATGGGGTGTGTATATCTTTTCAAATTAGTGTTTTTGTTTTCTTGGATAAATACCCAATAGTGGAATTATTGAATCATATGCTATTTCTTTTTTCTTTTTGTTTTTTTTTTTAAAGATTTTATTTATTTATTTGAGAGAGAGAGAGAAAGCACCAGAGAGGAGAGGGTCAGAGGGAGAAGCAGACTCCCCGCTGAGCAGGGAGCCCGATGCCGGACTCTATCCTGGGACTCCAGGATCATGCCCTGAGCCGAAGGCAGATGCTTAACTGACTGAGCTACCCAGACGCCCCTCATATGGTATTTCTATTTTTAGTATTTTGAGTAATCATCGTACAGTTGTCCACAGTGGCTGCCACAGTTTGCATTCCCACCAACAGTGCACAAGAGTTCCTTTTTCTGCACATCTTCACCACCTCTTTGTTATTTCTTTTTGATTCAAGCCATTCTGACAGGGGTAAGGAGGTGTCTCACTGTGGATTTGACTCGCATTTCCTTGATGTTGAGCATCTTTTCATGTCCCTGTTGGCTCTCTGCATGTCTTTGGAAAAATGTCTATTCAGGTCCTCTGTCCATTTTTAATCATATTATATGGGGTTTTGGTGTCGAGTTGTATTAAGTTCTTTATATTTGGGGGATATTAACTCTTCACTGAATATACCACTTGCAGATATCTTCTGTTCAGTAGGTCGCTTTTGTTTTGTTGATGGTTTCCTTTGCTGTGCAAAAGCTTATTATTTTGATGTGATCCCAATAGTTTATTTTTGCTTTTGTTTCCCTTATCTTAGGAAGCATATCTAGAAAAATGTTTCTACAGCCAGTATCCCAGAAATTACTGCATTTTATTCTAGGAGTGTTATGGTTTCATGTCTCACATTTAAGTCTTTAATTCATTGTGAGTTTATTTTTATGTGTGGTGGTAGAAAGTGGTCCAGTTTCATTGTTTTCTATATAGCTGTTCAATTTTTCCAGCAACATTTATTGAAAAGTCTGTCTTTTCCCCGCTGTATATTCTCACCTCCTTTTCATAGATTAACTGACCATATAAGCATGGGTTTATTTTTGGGCTCTATCTTCTGTTACATTGATCTATGAGTCTGTTTTATGCCAGTACTATACTTCTTTGATACTACAGCTTTGTGGTATATCTTCAAATCTGGAATTGTGATGCCTCCAGATTTGTTCTTCTTTCTCAAGATTGTTTTGTCTATTTGGGGTGTTTTGTGGTTTCATACAAATTTTAGGATCATTTATTTTAGTTCTGTCAACAATGCTATTGGTATTTTGATGGTGTTGCATTGAATCTTTAGATTGCTTTGGGTAGTATGAACATTTTAACAATATGATTCCAATCCATGATCATGATATGTCTTTCCATTTGTTTGTGTTGTCTTCAATTTCTTTCATCAGTGTTTTATAGTTTTCAGAGATCAGATCTTTCACCTCCTTTGTTAAGTTTATTCCTAGGCATTTTATTACTTTTGGTACAGTTTAAATGGAATTGTTTTCTTAATTTCTCTTTCTGCTACTTTGTTAAGTGTATAGAAATGCAACTGACTTCTGTGTATTAGTTTTATGCCCTGCAACTTTACTGAATTCATTTATTCTAATAGTTTTTTGGTGGAGTCTGTAAAATTTTCTATGTATATAGTATCATGCCATCTGCAAATAGTGACAGTTTAACTTCTTTCTTACCAATTTGGATGCCTTTTATTTCTTATTCTTGTCTGATTGCTGTGACTGGGACTTCTAGTACAATGTTGCAAGAAGTGGTGAGAGTGGATATCCTTGTCTTGTTCCTGATCTTAGAGGAAAAGCTCTCAGTTTTTCATCATTGAGTATTATGTTAGCTGTGGGTTTTCATATATGGCCTTTATTATTTTTTTAAGATTTATTTATTTACTTGAGAGAGAATGAGCGAGCAGGGAGAGAATCCCAGTCTTCCTGCTGAGCGAGGAGTCTGATGCAGAGCTCGATCCCAGGACCCCAAGATCATGATCTGAGCTAAAATCAAGAGTCAGGTGCTTAACTGACTGAGCTACCCAGGTGCCTTTCATATATGGCCTTTATTATGTTGAGGTATGTTTTCTCTAAACCCACTTTGTTGAGAGTTTTTATCATGAATGGATGTTGAATTTTGTCAAATGCTTTCTCTGCATCTGAGATAATCATATGATATTTATCCTTCATTTTGTTGATGTAGTGTATCACATTGATTTATGAATACCGAACCATCATGTGCCCCCAGAATAAATCCCACTTGATTGTGGTGAATAATCCTTTTAACGTTTTGTTGAATGTGGTTTGCTAATATTTTGTTGACGATTTTTTGCATCTGTGTTCATCAGGGATATGCACCTATAGTTTTCTTTTTTTGTGGTATCTTTGTCTGGATTTGGTATCAGGGTAATCCTGGCCTCATAGAATGTATATGGAAGCTTTCCTTCCTCTTCTATATTTTGGAATAGTTTAAGGGGAATTTCTATAAATTGATCTGGTCCTGGACTTTTGTTTGTTGGGAGTTTTTCAATTACTGCCTTAATTTTGTTACTAGTAATAGGTCTGTTCAGATTTTCTTCCTGTTTCAGCTTTGGATGATTGTCTGTTTCTAGGAATTTATCCATTTCTTCTAGGTTGTCCAATTAGTTGGCATATCATTTTTCATAGTAGTCTCTAATAACCCTTAGTATTTCTGTGGTGTTGGTTGTTACTTCTCCTTTTTTCATTTCTGACTTTATTTATTTGGGTCCTTTTTCTTTTTTACTTGATGAGTCTGGCTAAAGTTTTATCAATTTTGTTTGTCTTTTCACAAGAACCAGCTCTTGGTTTCATTGATCTTTTCTATTGCTTTTTTAAAGTCTTTATTTCATTTATTTCCACTCTGATCTTTTTTTTAAAATTTATTTATTTTTATTATGTTAATCACCATACATTACATCATTAGTTTTTGATGTAGTGTTCCATGATTCATTGTTTGCATATAACACCCAGTGCTCCATTCAATACATGCCCTCCTTAATACCCATCACCGGGCTAACCCATCCCCCGAGCCCCCTCCCCTCTAGAACCCTCCGTTTGTTTCTCAGAGTCCATAGTTTCTCATGGTTCGTCTCCCCCTCCGATTTCCCCCCCTTCACTTTTCCTTCCTGCTATCTTCTTTTTTTTTTTTAACATATAATGTATTATTTGTTTCAGAGGTACAGATCTGAGATTCAACAGTCTTGCACAATTCACAGCACTCACCATAGCACATACCCTCCCCAGTGTCTATCACCCAACCACCCTGTGCCTCCCACCCCCCACCACTCCAGCAACCCTCAGTTTGTTTTCCTGAGATTAAGAATTCCTCATATCAGTGAGGTCATATGATACATGTCTTTCTCTGATTGACTTATTTCGCTCAGCATAATACCCTCCAGTTCCATCCATGTCGTTGCAAATGGCAAGATTTCATTCCTTTTGATGGCTGCATAATAGTCCATTGTATATATATACCACATCTTCTTTATCCATTCATCTGTCGATGGACATCTTGGCTTTTTCCATAGTTTGGCTATTGTGGACATTGCTGCTATAAACATCGGGGTGCATGTACCCCTTCGGATCACTACATTTGTGTCTTTGGGGTAAATACCCAGTAGTGCAATTGCTGGGTTGTAGGGTAGCTCTATTTTCAACTTTTTGAGGAACCTCCATACTGTTTTCCAGAGTGGCTGCACCAGCTTGCATTCCCACCAACAGTGTAGGAAGGTTCCCCTTTCTCCGCATCCCCGCCAACATCTGTTGTTTCCTGACTTGTTAATTTTAGCCATTCTGACTGGTGTGAGGTGGTATCTCATTAAGGTTTTGATTTGGATTTCCCTGATGCCAAGCGATGTTGAGCACTTTTTCTTTTTTTTTTTTTTTAAGATTTTATTTATTTGTTTGACACAGAGAGACACAGCAAGAGAGGGAACACAAGCAGGGGGAGTGGGAGAGGGAGAAGCAGGCTTCCCACGGAGCAGGGAAACTGATGCAGGGCTCGATACCAGGACCTTGAGATCATGACCCGAGCCAAAGGCAGACGCTTAACGACTGAGCCACCCAGGCGCCCCTGTTGAGCACTTTTTCATGTGTCTGTTGGCCATTTGGATGTCTTCTTTGGAAAAATGTGTCTTCGTGTCTTCCGCCCATCTCTTGATTAGATCATTTGTTCTTTGGGTGTTGAGTTTGGTAAGTTCTTTATAGATTTTGGATACTAGCCCTTTATCTGATATGTCATTTGCAAATATCTTTTCCCATTCTGTTGATTGTCTTTTGGTTTTGTTGACTGTTTCTTTTGCTGTGCAAAAGCTTTTTATCTTGATGAAGTCCCCATAGTTCATTCTGCCCTTGCTTCCCTTGCCTTTGGTGATATTTCTAGGAAGAAGTTGCTGCGGCTGAGGTCGAAGAGGTTGCTGCCTGTGTTCTTCTTTAGGATTTTGATGGACTCCTTCTCACATTTAGGTCTTTCAACCATTTTTAGTCTATTTTTGTGTGTGGTGTAAGGAAATGGTCCAGTTTCATTCTTCTGCATGTGGCTGTCCAATTTTCCCAACACCATTTGTTGAAGAGACTGTCTTTTTTCCATTGGACATTCTTTCCTGCTTTGTCGAAGATTAGTTGACCATAGAGTTGAGGGTCCATTTCTGGGCTCTCTTTCTGTTCCACTGATCTATGTGCCTATTTTTGTGCCAGTACCATACTGTCTTGATGATGACAGCTTTGTAATAGAGCTTGAAGTCCGCAATTGTGATGCCACCAGCTTTGCTTTTCTTTTTCAACATTCCTCTGGTTATTCGGGGTCTTTTCTGGTTCCATACAAATTTTAGGATTATTTGTTCCATTTCTTTGAAAAAAATGGATGGTATTTTGATAGGGATTGCATTGAATGTGTAGATTGCTCTAGGTAGCATTGACATCTTCATAATACTTGTTCTTCCAGTCCATGAGCATGGAACGTTTTTCCATTTCTTTGTGTCTTCCTCAATTTCTTTCATGAGTATTTTATAGTTTTCTGAGTACAGATTCTTTGCCTCTTTGGTTAGATTTATTCCTGGGTATCTTATGGTTTTGAGTACAATTGTAAATGGAATCGACTCCTTAATTTCTCTTTCTTCTGTCTTGTTGTTGGTGTATAGGAATGCCACTGATTTCTGTGCATTGATTTTATATCCTGCCACTTGACTGAATTCCTGTATGAGTTCTAGCAGTTTTGGGGTGGAGTCTTTTGGGTTTTCCACATAAAGTATCATATCATCTGCAAAGAGTGAGAGTTTGACTTCTTCTTTGCCGATTTGGATGCCTTTGATTTCTTTTTGTTGTCTGATTGCTGTGGCTAGGACTTCTAATACTATGTTGAATAGCAGTGGTGATAGTGGACATCCCTGCCGTGTTCCTGACCTTAGGAGGAAAGCTCTCAGTTTCTCCCCACTGAGAATGATATTCACTGTGGGTTTTTCATAGATGGTTTTTATGACATTGACGTATGTACCCTCTATCCCTGTACTCTGAAGAGTTTTGATCAAGAAAGGATGCTGTACTTTGTCAAATGCTTTTTCTGAATCTATTGAGAGGATCATATGGTTCTTGTTCTTTCTTTTATTAATGTTGTATCACAGTGATTGATTTGTGGATGTTGAACCAACCTTGCAGCCCAGGGATAAATCCTACTTGGTTGTGGTGAATAATCCTTTTAATGTACTGTTGGATCCTATTGGGTAGTATTTTGGTGAGAATTTTTACATCCGTGTTCATCAAGGATGCTGGTCTGTAATTCTCCTTTTTGATGGGGTCTTTGTCTAGTTTTGGGATCAAGGTAATGGTGGCCTCATAAAACGAGTTTGGAAGTTTTCCTTCCATTTCTATTTTTTGGAACAGTTTCAGAAGAATAGGTATTAATTCTTCTTTAAATGTTTGGTAGAATTCCCCTGGGAAGCCATCTGGCCCTGGGCTTTTGTTTGTTGGAAGATTTTTGATGACTCCTTCAATTTCCTTAGTGGTTATAGGTCTGTTCAGGTTTTCTATTTCTTCCTGGTTCAGTTTTGGTAGTTGATACATCTCTAGGAATGCATCCATTTCTTCCAGATTATGTAATTTGCTGGCATATAGTTGCTCATAATATGTTCTTATAATTGTTTGTATTTCTTTGGTGTTGGTTGTGATCTCTCCTCTTTCATTCATGATTTTATTTATTGGGGTCATTTCTTTTTTTTTTTTTTGATAAGTCTGGCCAGGGGTTTATCAATCTTGTTAATTCTTTCAAAGAACCAGCTCCTAGTTTCATTGATCTGTTCTACTGTTCTTTTGGTTTCTACTTCATTGATTTCTGCTCTGATCTTTATTATTTCTCTTCTCCTGCTGGTTTTAGGCTTTATTTGCTGTTTTTTCTCCAGCTCCTTTAGGTGTATGGTGAGTTTGTGTATTTGAGACCTTTCTTGTTTCTTGAGAAAGGCTTGTATTGCTATAAACTTCCCTCTTAGGACTGCCTTTGCTGTATCCCAAAGATTTTGAACAGTTGTGTTTTCATTTTCATTTGTTTCCATGAATTTTTTTAGTTCTTCTTTAATTTCCTGGTTGACCCATTCATTCTTTAGTAGGATGCTTTTTAGCCTCCATGTATTTGAGTTCTTTCCGACTTTCCTCCTGTGATTGAGTTCTAGTTTCAAAGCATTGTGGTCCGAAAATATGCAGGGAATGATCCCAATCTTTTGGTACCAGTTGAGACCTGATTTGTGACCTAGGATGTGATCTATTCTGGAGAATGTTCCATGGGCACTGGAGAAGAATGTGTATTCTGTTGCTTTGGGATGGAATGTTCTGAATATATCTGTGAAGTCCATTTGGTCCAGTGTGTCATTTAAAGTCTTTATTTCCTTGTTGATCTTTTGCTTAGATAATCTGTCCATTTCAGTGAGGGGGGTGTTAAAGTCCCCCACTATTATTGTATTGTTGTCGATGTGTTTCTTTGCTTTTCTTATTAATTGACTTATATAACTGGCTGCTCCCATGTTAGGGGCATAGATATTTACAATTGTTAGATCTTCTTGTTGGATAGACCGTTTTAAGTATGGTATAGTATCGTTCCTCATCTCTTATTATAGTCTTTGGTTTAAAATCTAATTTGTCGGGCGCCTGGGTGGCTCAGTTGGTTAAGCGACTGCCTTCGGCTCAGGTCATGATCCTGGAGTCCTGGGATCGAGTCCCGCATCGGGCTCCCTGCTTGACAGGGAGTCTGCTTCTCCCTCTGACCCTCCCCCCTTTCATGTGCTCTCTCTCTCTCTCTCTCTCTCAAATGAATAAATAAAATCTTTAAAAAAAAAAATCTAATTTGTCTGGTAAAAGGATTGCCACCCCAGCTTTCTTTTGGTGTCCATTAGCATGGTAAATGGTTTTCCACCCCCTCACTTTCAATCTGGGGGCGTCTTTGGGTCTAAAATGAGTCTCTTGCAGACAGCAAATTGATGGGTCTTGTTTTTTAATCCAATCTATAGCCTGTGTCTTTTGATTGGGGCATTTAGCCCATTTACATTCAGGGTAACTATTGAAAGATATGAATTTAGTGCCATTGTATTGCCTGTAAGGTGACTGTTACTGTATATTGTCTGTGTTCCTTTCTGGTCTATGTTACTTTTAGGCTCTCTCTTTGCTTAGAGGACCCCTTTCAATATTTCTTGTAGGGCTGGTTTCGTGTTTGCAAATTCCTTTAGTTTTTGTTTGTCCTGGAAGCTTTTTATCTCTCCTTCTATTTTTAATGACAGCCTAGCTGGATATAGTATTCTTGGCTGCATATTTTTCTCATTTAGTGCTCTGAATATATCATGCCAGTCCTTTCTGGCCTGCCAGATCTCTGTGGATAGGTCTCTGTTGTCAATCTAATGTTTCTACCGTTGTAGGTTACATATCTCTTCTCCCGAGCTGCTTTCAGGATTTTCTCTTTTTCTCTGAGACTTGTAAGTTTTACTATTAGATGTTGGGGTGTTGACCTATTTTTATTGATTTTGAGCGGGGTTCTCTGCCTCCTGGATTTTGATGCCTGTTTCCTTCCCCAAATTAGGGAAGTTCTCTGCTACAATTTGCTCCAATATACCTTCTTCCCCTCTCTTTCTTCTTCTTCTGGGATCCCAATTATTCTAATATTGTTTCATCTTATGGTATCGCTTATCTCTCAAATTCTGCCCTCATGATCCAGTAGTTGTTTATCTCTCTTTTTCTCAGCTTCTTTATTTTCCATCATTTGGTCTTCTATATCACTAATTCTCTCTTCTGCCTCATTTGTCCTAGCAGTTAGAGCCTCCATTTTTGATTGCACCTCATTAATAGCCTTTTTTATTTTGACTTGGTTAGATTTTAGTTCTTTTATTTCTCCAGAAAGGGTTTCTCTAATATCTTCCATGCTTTTTTCAAGCCCAGCTAGTATCTTTAAAATCGTCATTCTGAACTCTAGTTCCGACATCTTACTAATATCCGTATTGATTAGGTCCCTGGAAGTCGGTACTGCCTCTTATTCTTTTTTTTTGAGGTGATTTTTTCCATCTTGTCATTTTGTCCAGAGGAGAATAGATGAATGAGAGAACAAAATGCTAACAGGGTAACAACGACCCCAGAAAAATATACACTAAACAAATCAGAAGAGACCTGAAACCGGGGGAAAATAAAGGGAAAGAAAGAAAAAAGAAAAAGATAAAAACAAACAAACAAACAAAAAAACAGAATATGATCAAATATGATCAGGCTGGTGCATAGATCAATGCCACACACTAGATTTTGGGCATATTTTGGTCTGTTAGAAGAAAGTGCCTCCCAAAATTTTCAAGCAAGAAAGACTTACATATGTACAAAAGTAAGGGTAAATATGATGAAGGGATGGAATATGACTGTAAAGATGAAAATTATAGAAGATTTTATAAAAGGAATTGATAAGAAGCTGGTTGAAAAAAGAAAGAAGAGGATTTAAAAAAAAGGAGAGAATGTGATTAGGCGGGAGACTAGAATAAAGCCATACAGTAGAGATTTAGGGTATATTTTGGTCTGTTAGAAGAAACTGTATCCCAAAATTTTAAAGAGAGAACAACTTACATGTATATACCAAAAATAAGGTTAACTACTATGAAGGAATAGAATATGACTCTAAAAATGAAAAATTAAAAGGGATTGATAAGATGTTGGTGGAAAGGGAAAAAGAAAAATTCAAAAAAGAAAAGAAAGTTAAAAAAAAATTTAACTTTGAAAGACTAAAGAATCATGGTAAAAAAGCCATGAATTCTATGTGCAGTATTCCCCTAGTGCTGGAGTTCTTCCGTTCTCATTGATCGCTAAACTTGGTCTTGGCTGGCTGTTCTTGCTGATCTTCTGGGGGAGTGGCCTGTTGCCGTGGTTACCAAATGTCTTTGCCGGAGGCGGAATTGCCCCGCCCTTGCCAGGTCCAGGCTAAATAATCTGCTCCGGTTTGCTCTCGGGAGCTTTTGTTCCCTGCAAGCTTTCCCATCAGCTTTGGAGGATGACAGTGAAATGGCGGCCTCCCAATCTCCACCCCGGAGGAGCCGAGAACTCGGGGCCCCATTCCTCAGTGAGCCCCCAGAGAAAAGCAGTCAGTCACTCCCATCTCCCCGGTCTCCAGCCGCATTCTGTGCTCATCCGGCCTGTGACCGAGTATTTCTATCTCTGGCACACGACTCCGTGTGGTCTCCAAACCCAGCAGATCGCTGCTGTGGGCTCCCATGCCGCTCCTCCCAGGGGAGGAAGGGGGGGTCTCCCCGGATCTGCCGCTTGTTGGGTCCCTGCTGGAAGAGCAGTGGCCTGACTGTGCTGCGGATCATGGTTTATGGCAACCCTGAGCTGAGAGCCCGCTCCTTGGCTCCGTCTCTGCAGCCGGCTTCCCCGCTCCGATACCTGGGAGCTCTGCCGCACTCAAGCACCCCCAGTCTTTCTGTGACCCCAAGGGTCCTGAGACCCCACTGTCCCAGCGAGGGTTCCACCCCCTGCTTAGCCACTAAGCGACGTCCCTTAGCAGAGCCAACTTTTAAAAGTTCCAATTTTGTGCTCCGCTGCTCTATCAGTTGCCAGAAGCAGCCATTGGAGGCCCCCTCCCCTGCCGTCTATCCTCCCTAATATCACCTTGGATTCACTTCTCCTCACGTCCTACCTTCCAGAATGTGGTCACTTTTCTGTTCAGAGAGTTGCTGCTATTCTTTTCTTCGATCTCCTGTTCAGTTCGTAGGTGTTCAGAATGGTTTGATCCCTATCTAGCTGAATTCCTGGGACCAGATGAAATTTAGGTCTCCTACTCCTCTGCCATCTTGTTCCTCCCCCTCCACTCTGATCTTTATATAATTTCTTTCCTTTTACTGACTTTGAGTTTTGTTTGTTCTTTTTCTTGTTCCTTTAGGTGTAAGGTTTGATTGTTTATTTGAGGTTTTTCTTGTTTTTTGTGGTAGGCCTGTATTGCTATAAATTTCTCTCATAGAATACTTCTGTGTGTCCCAAAGATTTTGGACCATTGTGTTTCCAGTTTCATTTGTCTCCATGTATTTATTTCTTCTTTGACTTCTTCATTGACCCATTGGTTGTTTAGTAGCATGTTGTTTAGGCACCTCTGATTTATATTTTCATAGGATCATTTTGGCTGCTGAATAAACTAAAGAGGAGGACAGAAGCAAGGAAAGGAGTTTGGAGGCCATAGCAGTGATCCTAGGAGAGACCAGTAGGGTTTGGACCACAATGGTAAAAGTGGATATGATGGGAAGTCATCAGATTCTGGATATATTTTGAGGATAGAGCTAAATTTTATCTGTGTGTGAATGTGGAAAAGAGATGAGGAGTAGAGGATGGCATCCAGATTTTGGCCTGAGCTACCAGAAAAATGGAATTGCCATTAATTTAGGCAAAGATTACATGAGAGAGGAGGAGGACTAAGTGTGGGATGTCTGTAAACATACATGTAAAGGTGCTGACTATGCAATTGGATCTGTGAATCTAAAGTTCAGGAGGGAGCTCTTGTCTGGAATGTGAATTTTGGAGTCTTCTGTATTAACTGATGGTACTTAAAACAAGAAGCTGGATGAGATCACCCAGGGACTAAGTATAGTTAGAAATTAGAAGAGGACTAAGAACTGAGCCCCAGAGCACTCTAACTTTCAAATATAGGGAGGTGTTACTGTCATGGTAATAATAGCCGTCAGTTTGTTGTTCCTCTGCGGCCATCCTCCAGAACCTGGGGGTGGGGGGGGCCTCAAACCCCCACCCTGAGTTACTGACACAATTAGTCTTCTTCCCAGACCTCTTTGTCACAAGCTGTCTCTCCTCTTTCATTTTTTTCTTATTCCTGGCAAGTAGGGATTTCCTGTCTTTCTACTTCAGATAAAAGAATATTTTGTTACATTTCTTATAGCATTTTAATCTGTTTATAGGAGGGTTTTCAGGTTAGTTTATATTGCCATCTTGCCAGAACCAAAGTCAAATTAATTTTCTAATTAAAGTTAGAGTTTTAATGTATTCTCTATATTGAGGTCTATTCTGGACTGTTTGTAAAAGTAGCAACCTCCCCACTCACCAATTTTCTTTTTTTTTCCCCCCGATAGAACTGAACCAACTGCAATTTCCTAACAATACCTAATACTCTTATGGTTAAAGGCCTTGACTCTCACTCCGTAGTGAAGCAGAAAGTCTGCAGTATTTGAAAGCATTAACAGTAATTGCAGTCTGTGCCTGGACAAGGTGTCTCATCCACATTACTCAGAGCACTTTAGGAATAAAAGTTCATCGATTCACACTTGGTTCTGGTGAGAAGCCAAAACCCACATTTGCAACACAAGCCTGCTCTTCAAAAAACATAAAAGACCTTCCCAGAAATCAGGAGATACATATTACCAGTTATTAATCTCTTAGATTTACCCAAGTAGCATAGAAATTTTCTGTTGTTTGGTTTATAACTTACTCTGATATGGAATTACTCAATAAATTTCTAAATGTTTTTGCTGGTTTGTAGGAAAAATATTTAAATGCTCATGTTTGTTTATGCTAGATATAAATATACAGCAGATTTTTAAGCTACATTTTAAATTAATACAATTTTGCTAATTAAATGGTAGAGATGACCTATTTTTGTTGCAGAAACTTCATTCGAATTTCCCCTAATTCCTTTGATTCAGTAAAATTTTTAAAATGGTATTTAAAATCTTAAGGTATGTAATTCATCCTATTTATTACACAGGAGTAAAGAGAAATAATTATTTGTGATGTACTTTTTAACTCTACTATTAGCCTATGTTTCTCTGCATAGTTTAGCGGGTTTTTTTTTTTTTTTATGTTATGTTAGTCACCATACAATACATCATTAGTTTTTGATGTAGTGTTCCACGATTCATTGTTTTCGTATAACACCCAGTGGTCCATGCAGTACGTGCCCTCCTTAATACCCATCACTGGCCTAATCCATCCGCCCACCCCCCCCTCCCCTCTAAAACCCTCAGTTTGTTTCTTGGAGTCCATAGTCTCTCACAGTTCGTCTCTCCCTCCAATTTCCCCCTGCTTCGTTTTTCCCTTCCTTCTCCTAACGTCCTCCATGCTATTCCTTATGTCCCACAGATAAGTGAAACCATATGATAATTGACTTTCTCTGCTTGACTTATTTCATTTAGCATAATCTCCAGTCCCATCCATGTTGATGTAAAAGTTGGGTATTCATCCTTTCTGATGGCTGAGTAATATTCCATTGTATAGATGGACCACATCTTCTTTATCCATTCATCTGTTGAAGGGCATCTCGG